>NC_081182.1:122608471-122908471 GCF_029867415.1 Vicia villosa | reverse complement strand
CCCCGTGCACAGAACTACATCTTGCCACAACAACAACAACCGGAAGAGGAACAACAACAACAACAACAACAACAACAACAACAACTTCGGCAACAACAACGACAACAGCAACGACAACAACAACGCCTACAACAACGCCAACAACAACTCCTACAACAGCAACAACAACAACAACTCCAGGAACAACAACAACTCCAGCAACAACAACAAAATCTATTCAGTACTCCATCCCGTTCCGCACGCAACTTCCGCCAATCAAATATTTTCCAATCCCAATCTCAACCATTACAAGAGTATGAAGACCACCATCATTCCTCGGACCAATATCAGACCCATTCACAACCATTCGGATTTGGAGCATTTGCAGGGTCCACAAGGGGATTCGGCCAAAACCTAACTCCTGGTTCATCTAGCCTTCATCTTAGTCCCGACGATGGTCCTCATGGCGAATCCTCTTACCGTGGCACCCCCTCCGGCTTCGCAACACCTTCAAACCAATTCGGCTTTAATCAAGGTAGTTCTAGTGCTGCTGGATGCTATGAACCCGAAGTCTTTTCCCAACCCACACCACCACCACGACTAAGCACATTTGAGGGAATGGGTAGCCGACTTTACAATAGCGGTTTTCCGGATAATTATGGGGGCGTCGACGAATTCATAGACAGCGATCCACGCGACATCCCAGTACCAGCCCCCGTGACACAAACCCAACAAGAAGCACAAAGGGGCAGGGGTAGGGGTAGAGCTAGGGCAAGAGGCGGTGTCAATATTCGCGGCGGAATCAACGATCGCGGTAAACGTCCCATTATAAGACCAGGTTGCGGAACGGATGGCTATCTTGGTGATGGACGTCATTGATCATGTTGTTGTATTTTCATTAATCTGTTGTATCGTTTCTCAAATTGTTTGTAACCGATGTTTAGTTTTTTAATTATATTGTAATCGATGTTGTTGTATCATTAATCTGTATTTTCATTAATCTGTTACAATTTCGATTTTCGTTTTCTGCTTTACATTTTTAAGACGAAAAAAATATTTTACAAATTTATTTATGTATATATCTTAACAAATAAAAATATAATAGGATTTTTAAAAATAAATATTTTCATCAATCTTAATAAAAATAAATTAAAAAAATGAAAAAAAAAAATAGAAGTGCACTTAGGCGCCAAATGGTTTGGCATCTAGGGCAAAACCCTAGACTTATGCGCCATTCCATTTGGCGCAACCTTTATGAATTTTAGGGTTAGCCAATTCATTTGGCGCATGCATCCCTAATTAACACCTGTACGCCATTTCATTTGGCGCATCCACTTCCCCGGGGTCCCAAACCTAGACAGTTTGGTAAATACCCTGAAAACATGGTTTTTTTCGTATTTTTTTTATTAAACCTAGTTATTTAAATTTTTTTTTCCAAAAATGATGATGTAAAGACAAGAAGAAAAAAAGAATAAATAAAGCATAACTCTAGATGTTATGAACCGTAGAAAAATTGAAAATTGGTGTTTTTTTGCAGTAACGTCATTTTTTTTAAAGAAAAGTGCTTTCATTGAGTTTCGAACCGCGACCACATGTTTTAAGCTCCAAAAAAGTTGGTTTTAACGCCTTTTTTAAAAGCTCATTTTATTCAATTTTTTGTCTTTTAAAAAAAGCTACTTTTTTCACAAGAGCTTTACAAAAAAAAAATGTGTTTGACCCTCCAACTCCTTATAAGGAGAAGAAAAGTAAATAAAAAGTTGGGTCAAACAATACCTTAAGTATGCAAAAACTACAAATAAATTCAATTCAGGGAATGTTCTGTAGGTACATCTACGGAATGACTTGAATGTTCTGTAGATGTATCTACGGAAGCATCTGATATAGTTTGAACCAGCATGATCACCCCCAACTGTCACATTTTTTCTCCCACACTCACTCTAAAAAATCATACTTCATTAATATCATTTTCCACTTCAAAGCTCCAACTTTTTGGTGTAACAAATCAAAGGGAGCAAGTGAAGACTCAATTTCAGGTAAATAGTCATCTTTATCCATTGCATTGCCCACATTATGCATGAATTTTTTGCATAGTAAAATTATGTTGCTTTCGTAGGTATATCTACGGAACATGTTGAAGATGAACACGTTCTAGAAGACCAAGCTCATATCAAGGGGAATCTCCTCAAAGACCTTACCAATAAAGAGGCAAGCTCTCTGCGTACTTTCACAATCTCTAGTGGATCTTTCTCCTACGTCACCAATCTGCGAGTTCAAGACGAGTATCGAAAAATCATGTTGGCATAACTCTCTACCATCGTGCGACAAACAGCCTTGTTACACAATCAACCTCTTTGTATCTTAACCATCCACGGCCTACCACGAGGGCATTAGTCAAAAACATATCAAATCTTTTCACCTTGTCAGTCTCCAAGCAGAGGTATATCAAATCATGTCACGTTGTCAGTCTTCAAGCAAAGGTATATCAATTTCAAGTTCAAAGTTCAAACTTGCGTTATCTATCCTCTAGTTTGTGATAGATAGACCGAAATCAATGATAACTTATTATGTTAGTCTCTAAGCGATAGTAAGTTCCGCCTTTTTCCTTATTATCTGTCCTTTAGGTTGTGATAGATATAAGAAAATTCGTGATATAATTCACTACAAATTATCTAACTTGTATTATTTATCCTCTAGGTTGTGATAAGTATGCAAGATCTGCATTTCTCCTCTTTATCACATTAGTCATCTGGCAGTGATCAATTGGCTTGAATATTTTTTGGTGTGAATATCAATTAGTGTGAACTTTTTGGTATAAATATTTTTTGGTGTGAACTTTTTGGTGTAAATATTTTTTGGGGTGAACAATTTGCTGCAAACTTTTGATGGGAACAATTTGGTGTAAACTTTTTTTGGTTGTGAACAATTTGGGGAACTTATTTGGTGTAAACCTTTTGGTGCAAACAATTTGGTGTAAAAATTTTTGGTGCAAATATTTGGTGAGAATAATTGGATGTAAACCTTTTTTGTGCAAACAATTTGGTGAGAACATTTGGTGCTTGGTGCAAACATTGATGCAAACATTTGGTGAGAACATTTGGTGCTTGGTGCAAAAACTTGGTTCAAATATTTGGTGAGAAAACTTGGTGCAAACATTGGTGCAAACATTTGGTGAGAAAATTTGGTGCTTGGTGTAAACATTTGGTGAGGAAATTTGGTGCATGATGCAAAATTTTGGTGAGAACATTTGGTGCTTGATGCAAAAATTTGGTTCTTAGTGCAAACATTTGGTGAGAAAATTTGGTGTTTGGAGCAAAAATTTGGAGCAACATTTACCAGTTAGCATATGCATAATTATCTGCAGTGATTATACTATCTAATCTTGGTTAAACATAAACTTTATCTATCCTCTAGGTCGTAATAGATATAGAGAAGATTGGCGACTACTTGCTCTCTAGGATGTGGCATGTCAGTTTTCCATCTTTCCCCAACTCTACTTGGATTAAAATCTAAAGTATAGTTTAAACCCATTATGTCTTATTCTCCACGTTGTGATAAGATATAAAAGAATTCATGATAGTTCTTCGGGCAGCAGTGGGTTATATGATTTGTGTTACATTATCCCTCTAGGTTGTGGTAAGTACACAGTGACTATGATATAATTCGTTGTATCAATCTCAAAACAACAAACTATCCAAATTTTTCTTATTCGTTCGCTAGGTTGTGACAAATATGCAAAACTTACGATACAATCTACTATATTAGCCCCCAAAGGATTTAGCAGATTATCCTTTTTAAACTAGTGTGACTTATCCTCTAGGTTGTGGTAAGAACACAAAACTTACAATTATTCTACTCGAGGATTGGTGGATTACCCGCATCGCTTACTATTACAATTTCCAAAACTCAGGGCAAATTTTAGGGTCTTCCAATATTTAATAAATCTCTAATCCGAACGCGCGAGATCTTTGTATTCTCGTGCCCTTCAATGGAAGAGTAATTAAATAGGGGCAACCTTCATACCTCAAATTTTTCTGCTTTATTTCTAACATTTTAAATCTTTTTTAAACTTTGATTTTAAAAGTTTTTATTCAATTTTACTAACATTTTAAACAGTAATTTTATTTACAAAAAATGTGTCACAATTACTTTAAACTATTTGAATTTTCTAAATAAACAAATTTTACTTGATACTTCACATGTTTTATAGTGCAATTTTATTTTGAATAAATTAAATAGCACAATTGGCACAAAATCATATTTAAGGATATACTAATGTCCAAAGGTTTGGGTGCAAATCCCACTTGTCTCTCTTTCTTTTTGTCACTTTTCCTTTTTACTCTTTTATTATTAGTTACTAGGTAATTGTTTTATTATTCTTGAATATTAGATTTTTTTTTCAATTAGTATAATCGATCTTTTGTTACTTTGGATAAACCTTTTAATTACTATCATTATTTTTATGTTATTAGTATTAAGGAAAAAGAAAAAAAGTTTTAGCGTCATTATTTAAGTTTAAGTTTTGATTATTATTATTAGGTAGTTTTTACAATTTGTATTATTCCTATAACTAGCGGGAAACCCGTGCATACGCACGGGTTCAGGTCTTTGGTACGCACTGTTGTGTCAGAAATAAATTGTCATTTAAAAAATTAAAAAGTCAAAAAATAAAATAAATGGTGGATGTTGAATAGAAGTTATTAATTGTTTAAATAGTAGATGACCTTTAGCCATAAGAAAAAGAATAGAATGATCACAATAAATAAAAATAAAAATAATTTTATAAAGACAGTTTGTACATGTGGGGGTATTTTATATTTACACCATATTTGATATATTCCTATAATTGGAGTTTTAAAGAACTTAAGTTTTCAAGAAAAGATTTTGTTAACTAAAATATCAGGCAAGTGTATTATTTGTAATTGTAATTGAATATGAGTTATAAAGATAACACATTGTTAACTGTTATTGAGTTATATTGATCAAATTTAATATTAATTAAATAAGTTACAATAAAAATGTGGTTAAAAAACATAATTTTGGAAGTGAGTTAAAATTTTAAAAGGTCTAAACGTTTGACATTAATTGGGCAGTTATAATTGGAAGGCTGAAAGGTAGGGTTATCGCTTTAAAATATTAGGATTTAAGCACAGAAACGACAACTTCTTGCTTTAGGGTTATTTTTTATTGGGCCAATATTGATGTATTATATTGAGCCCGCATTGAAGTTATATAAGTTAAGCACAGAAAGGATAAAAAAAGTAGCAACGTTAGCTATTGGTGAGAGGAAAACGTTTTTTGTTAAGAGTGGAGAACGCTTTGTCAGTTGGCGCAAGAATCGTTGGTCGAGATGGCCTCTCAGTTTGATGGCTTGAGCTTCGTCGGGTAAGTTGAGTTCATATGGGTCGATAGTTTTTTCATATGAATGTTGAGAGTCGGATGATTTTTGCACCGATTATACAAAGCAAAAACTTTTGTACACATATTGAGTATTTCCTTGCATTAATGTATATTTTTTCGTCAAATCATCAAGTAGGACCAAGGATGATGCTCAGAGGATGAAAACGGTGCCGAAAGTGATTGTGTAAAAGAAAACCGGGGAGAAAGACAAAAGTCCGTTAACACTGCAAGATAAAAAATCTCGCCATAGTGAGAGAGGAGGAAATAAGTTGAAGGGCGTGACCATCGGTGTTTCCACTGAGAAAGCCATTCCTAGTAGGTCGTACATTAGTATTTCTTCTGATAGTAGCAGGTAAAAATAGAGATTGCATGACATCAGTTACCCTGCATTGAATGGAAAAATACATAAATAATGATGTTCCCAAATTGATATCTGTTTTGCGTTTGATTCAAATTGCATGATGTATTATAGATCTGCAATACTGCAGGCAAGGTATATTTGAGATCTATAATGTTATTGTGAATATATTATAGATGTTTTATGACTAAGTTTTTTGTGCGAAATCTTGTTTTTGTAGTTCCAATGACGAAGAAGAGGCAAGCGAATATAAATGGGAGAAGGAGATAGATTTTGGATAAATTTCAAGCAAGAATATTATGGTATTAGTTGTGTACATAAATTTTTAGGGGAACTAATTTCTCTGTGCCATCTATATCTATCATAATGCAATTCTGTTAATGTCTGTTGCAGCATTTTCCCCGCGTAGTCACAAAGAAATGGTTGCGTTGGAACCAGAGGTCGATTATCCTAGTTAATGGAGACAACGGAGACACGTACAATGTAGTTATCCATTGTGCCAAGAGAAAAGGGAAGGTTGAATGGAGGGAGAAGTATATATGCAAGGGTTGATACGAGTATGCTAAGAAAAAGAGGCTTAGAAGAAGAGATGTTCTTGGGTTTAGCATTAAGCGGCCTGCTGAGAAACTTGTTGTGAAATTGTTGCAGAGACCAAATGCATGGTGATCAAAGGTTGAAGGTTTAGGCAGCTGAGTTAGAATAGGTTTATGTATGTTGTCTAGATGTTAAGAATGAAAAGCAGTCCATATGAAGTATGTATTTGTAGTTGAATGTGTGTTATTTTGGTTGGTAGTGTAGTGACTTAAGGTTGGTAATATCTGTTTTGGGTTAGAATGGGCCTGTCATTGTAATATTATGGATTCCAAATCCTGACAAAGTTTGTTTCATGTAGTTGTATTGAGGATTATTATATAAATATTAATGTTAAGTAATGTTTAAGTTCTGTTGAAATTGAAATCCTGGAAAAAAATTGAAAGAAGTATGCAAAGGAAACCGCCTGTGCAAATTATTGGTTATATTGTTACCCCGCAGAACCTCCGTAATAGATATTCTTATCGAACCTATTTTATTTAAGGTATTACCAATGGACTGTGTATGAAGATCAAGTATTGCTTAGAAGTCCAAAATAATCAAGCCTTTGTCATGTTTAATTGTTTTTGTACAGGTACTACAATTACTTATTTCTTATGTTGCTTAATATCTCCTTTCTTATGTCATTTGTGTAACACCCTCATTTTTCTATAATCTGAGTATTGCTAAAAAATCATATGTTCCACAACAGAAATTTTATCATCACCATTGTTAAGCCAAAACAGAATTATATGTTCCAGATCAGAATATGAAGTATATTTCCAAAACATAATGATATATTTTTAATCATTGCTAGTTCATATGAGGCAGAATTTTATGGTTGTATGCATAACATACGAGGTTACATATAATTCCCATAAGGCCACAAATTGAACAAAATAATCCCAAATTACTTGCGTGGTCGAAGGCTCCGTTGTTACGATGTCGAGTGTTGTATTCAAATAAAAGCATAAAAATTGAAATAAGGGAATTTTAAGTAAGAGTGTATAATCCTTGAAAAGAAAGTTGTTAAAAATAAAAGAAAAGGCTATGACACATAGAAATATATAATTTTAAAAAATGGAGGTTAAAATGAGTTATCATACCGTCTATATATTGGCGAAAACCTCTTTGTAGACAACATTTGCGGTAGATGTCTTGGATTTGTTGTTATCATCATGAATCAAAATTTTGATTCCTTTTTTACTCGTTACTCTAGAAATCGCAACATATAATTGCCCATGACTAAAAACATCTTTTGGGATGTAAAGTCCTACCCAATCCAAGGATTGCCCTTGAGATTTATTGATGGTCATTGCTTACGAAACAATAATTGGAAATTGCCTCCTATTCAACTTGAAAGGCCAAGGTGATTGTGAGGGAGATGTATCCATCCTTGGAATATAGATAACCTTGCCATGGCCTTTTCCACCCATAACTTGAGCCTCAATGACATGATTTGCCATTTTTGTAACTATGAGCCTAGTGCCGTTGCACAAACCTTCAGATTGGTCTATGTTTCGCATAAGCATTATGGGGCAACCCACCTTTAATGTAATGAGATGGTTAGGCAAACCAGAAGTGCGTAGAGAGCTGAGAAATTCAGGACTTAGGACATCAATAATGTTGTTATCGTGTATCTCTGATCGATCAACCGAATTAGAGCTATAATAATCCTTTGATTCACCTAAAACAAAAAAATTGTAATTGTAAGCATCATACATCCAATATATGATTTAGCATTCTGTTTAGGAAGGAATAAAATTTAGACATATTGTAATGGAAGTATTACCTGGTAGCATTTGAAGTACGTGACGGTTAATTTGATCAACAACTTCGATGGTTGATGCTAAGATTGCCCGACTCTTTAGGTAGTCATAAGACTTGTAATTATCCATGAAAGCTGGATAAGTACTATCAACAATAGCAACAATAGGGTCATCAAAGTCTTGAATTAAAATCTCAGGTGGTATTTCAATATCAGCATAACCGTCATTTGGCTCAGAAATGCGACCTTCACCTAATTGTAACAACCATTTTGAAAATTCAGCAATATCACGTTTTTCTTCGTTACTTTGCCCCCCATGAAGACGCATATTTTTAGTTAAGGTCAAAACCTCAACCGAATGCCATATATAAGATGCATTGATTGTAGAGTGAACAATATCCGATCGTCTCCCTCTAGGGATGACAGGCAAAATCTGTCGGAAATCTCCACCAAAAACGACAACTTTACCACCAAATATCTCCTCCGAGTTACCGTAGCTACTCATGACATCCTTTAAAGTTTTATCAAGAGCTTCAAAACAAAATTTACTTGCCATAGGGGCCTTATCCCAAATAATCAACTTAGCTTGGCGTAGTAATTCGGCATATTCATCACCATAGGTTATATCGCAAGTAGAATTTTCCAATGTTGGGACTGGTAGTTTAAACTTTGAATGAGCTGTTCTCCCACCAGGTAATACTAGAGAAGCAATTCCACTCGAAGCGACTGTCAATACGATTTCATGTTTGGACCGCAACGAAGTTGCGAGTGTTTTCCACATATATGTTTTACCAGTACCTCCATAACCATGCAAGAAAAATACCCCCCCTTTTGGTTGTTCACGGCAGATGTGATTTTGTCATAAATACATCTTTGTTCTTCTGTAAAACCAAATAACACAAAAACTGAAGAACTATTATTATCATTTAAGGCAGTAATATGCAAGAGCGTGTGTTTAAGCAAGCCTACCTGTAAGTGCAGTGAATAGTGCTTGGAATTCATTCTTCATGGCTGTAATATTATAATATCTTTCCTAAAAAATTAGGCGATTGCCTAGCTGTTGAAGGACATAATCACTCGGATACGGAATCGGTTTGAAATCGTGTAGGCTTCTACGATTGGCTTGAAGCAAGGTTTCAATCTCAATTAAAGTTAAATTCTACAAATCTTCCATAGTGAGTTGCAAATCTGTTATATAAGATAGTAAGTTGCAGAAAAACATGTTAGACTCATTTGCAGCTAGTGAGACAATAAAACTTAAAAGTAAATGAACACATGTACAATGATTGAGTAATATCATGCCTTAAGCGCATGGTGTAGTTCCTATTTTATTAAACTGGAACTTTAGAATTCCTTTTCATGTTGTTAACATAATAGTTTACAAAATGTTAAAGCATATTGGAAAGGACCTGGATTTTTTGCGATAATTCTCTGAGAGTGCAGTAGACCATCCGATAACAATATCCAACTTTGATTCCACACATGTGCCGGTCTGCTAATAGTTCCAGAGAGTAACATAATGACGAACAACTTTCTAAGAAAATTTCCGGAACCCCACTGACTGGCCTCTTTAATAGCGCCAATATATTCCCTATCATCCTCTAGGAAACCCATGGCGAAGCATTCACCATATGGAAAAATCAGAGGGTATTGAAAGGCACGGTAACTTGCATGGAATTCATCGATTCTTTGTAAATGACCACTGCTGTGCTAAACAATTATGTCTCTCTGTGATGCAGAGTCTATATCCCCAACTATTAGAGCAGCAACTTCAGATACAGTAGGACGGTTATAGACACGACCATCGGTTTGTCGATCAGAAATAAGTTTCAGCTTCAATTCCTGGTATGCATTCTTTTTCAGGGAATCCCTTGCCATTCTATAAGCTTTTGCATGAGGATTATTCTCATCCAACATTTTCAATAAGGTGGCGACCACTGTTTCTCTAATATTTTCACTTTCCCTGTAAAATGAATGAAAAAAAAGACCATATTTCAGGAACAATGAAAAAATTCACCACTCTTGGATTTGCATTAAAGTCAGAAGTTATACCCGAAGCATTTGATTCTGTTATTGACTTCATTGTCGGTATCATAGATATATAATTGAGCATATTTTGGAGTTTGTCCTGTCTCGGGTAGCAAACTTCCAATTCGGTGGCAAGTCTGACCTTGCAACCGCAATGTAGGAGGACCTGTCCCCATGATTGGTTTGGTGTCAAATTTCATTCCCGGCGAAGTAAATGAAAACATAGCATTGTAAGTTCGAATGGTACTTTGAAAGTTTGATGCGTCGGGACTACCGTGATCGAACAGTAATCTATTCAATTCAGGCGGAGGTGTTTGTAGCATAGGCAGCACAACTTTCCCTCCTTTGCAACAGACGGAAAACTTTGGGATTGTTGTATGTTTTGATTTGCCTTTGCGCTCTTGATACCACATTAAGGCTTCACAATGTTGGCATTCCCAAACAAGGTCACCTATATCTGAATATTCTGCATATGTAAACCAAAGAAATGTTGGTAAATAAGTATTTAACTAAAAGGAAATTAATGAGTTTGAAAAGAAGTGAATAATGTTAAGGCAGGTGTATGAAAAACATAGAACCCTGTTGACTTGGATTTCCCCTAGCAACCGAAACATGGCATTCATCTTCATCAGAATTGAGAAAGTCCGAGTCCGAATTCTCAGAACCGTCATCTGATGAATAAGTAGCATTGTTCATATTTCTGGAGCTTGATGCTAGTGCATTTGCTGTAGATGAAGATTCTCCTACCAAGCATCCATCAAGAGATAAATTAAAACTTGGTGCCAATGGTGGTACAATTGCAGTAGATGTAAAAGCTCTTGCATCCATTTGAAGAGGAATTCTACCAAAGTTTGGAGGCACTGGTGGTATAGTTGCATCAGATATAGAAGCTACCGTATTATTTTGGAGAAAACTTGCACTAAAGTTTGGTGCCACATCTGGTGGAGTCGCAGTAGATGCAGTTGCTCGTTTAAAAAGAGGTCTACTAAAGTTTGGTGCCAAATTTGGTTGTGCTGAGTTGAACGCACCCATAAGATTAATTCCATGGTTAATATCTGACCTTGGTCTCTTCAAACTGTGCCTACCGTAGTGATGACGATCAGATGAAACCGTATGAAGTGTGTTTGGTAAAGTTATTGTTAGAGGTGTCCGATTGTTAAGTGACGGGTTTGACGTAGGAGTAACGTTGACATACCCCGGATGCGACGGGTTATGATTTTCTTTGTTGGTCGTTCATGATGCTGTTTTTTTGTTCATCAATGTACGCCTGCGTCTTTTTCTAGCCATGAATGCAGCAGTTTCCGAAGAGTTTGGTTGTGATGAATCCATTGGTAAGTTGAAACAGAAGAAATAAAAGTTAAGTAGATTTTGTAATGAACAAAAGATTTGAGTTAGTTAGTTTCACATTCTAGTTTGTGATCTGTTACGAACTCCTGGTTGATGTCAAGCAAAGGTGTGATATCAATTGTGTATAGAGATAAAGCATTTAAAAATAAGGCGGGAGTATGAAATATGGACCAAAATAATATAACCCCTAACAGTGTAGAACTAAGAAAAGAAAATCAGGCGGGAGTATGAAATATGCATCAGCTTAGTAGCTAAAATGCTTTTTGATATATCTTGGAAGCAGTGTCTAAAAGTGACATTGTAGTTATAGTAGGTGTGGACAACTTGCAGGAAAGTAGCCATCATTAGTGTGTCTATCCAACTGCTATAGAGTGTATAAGTATATAAAAAATGTGTACTAAATTGGTGATTAAAGAAAGGTGAAAATCAGAATTTGACAGTAAGATTTGCTGAGTAAATACAAAGTCAAACAATGAAATAAACATCTACTTGAGCATTGTTGGTGATATATTGGATAATTGTGTGGTGGTAAAATGCTGGTGATACATTTGAGAATTGTATGATGGTAATTTTGATAAAACTTTGTTTGATTTATTATAGATTTTTTTTGGCTGAGATTGTAAATAGGAATGAATAAGTTTGTATAAATGTTTATTTGTTTGTCACAACCAAATAAGCATATGCGTGTATTAACTAAGCAGCACTTGTTTATACTTTAATTCTATAAAAAAATACTTATATGCAGCAATAAGTTGTATGGGACTGTTTACGGTGATTTCCGGTAAACAACCGCTAGTCTTCCAAACTATAATAAATATGATTTGGTTACTTGCAGGATCGACTAGATTGATCCTAGGACACATAGTCAAGAAGATTGTTATCAATGTTTGTTCGAACCATATTCATTATTTGTCTTCTTCAATAAGCGTTGTTTGATTAACAGAACAAATAGTCTTGACAATCACTTTGTTACATATAAATGTGACTTCAATGGAAAGATAAGTAACATAACATAGAAAATTAAAAAGACTATTGAAACGTAAAGAATCTTAAACTGCAGAAATGTAAAAGACTTTGAAAGTAAATAGCATGAAAGTAATTCGAAAATAAATGACGTTAAAATAAAGATACAGAAATGTAAATGGCAAGAAGTAAACGAAATGCAGTAATTCTGGAAGATAAAAACAAAAGATAATACACATGTATTAAAATGGTGGTGTCATACGTACATTTTCTCAGCGAACTCTTTCTCTTAACGCTTGATACTTGAGTAAATATGTGAGTGATTTGTACAAAATGAACACACAGAATCCTAACATTAAGACTCCTATTTATACTAGTTTCGACCTTAACGGTCCTATACTAATCTGCTGCCACGTTTCTCATCAGAACTTCCAGCGAAGCCATCTGTTATTGAACGGTTACGAAACCGTTTTCGAATTTCAAATCTTCCCGCCTGAGTCCGTTTTCGACGCGTGGCAGTGTATTAAAAACATTACGAAAAAACGCTAATTAGTAATACTTAAATACATATTCTATGAATTTTGTCTAAGTCCCGAAGACATATGCTTTCATTAATCTTTCAGCGTTCACTTATCTTCATCGAACTTAGAAGTCTTTATTTTTCGAAGCATGACCATCAGTAGCCATTCTTTTACTTTTTAAGGGATGGCCATCAGTAACCATCTTTCCTTCGATTCTCAACTCCTTCGAAGGACAAACAATACAAAACGAAATCTTCAGCTAACAAATTGCCCCCAATAAATGCCTGTTTCGAGAATCAACAGAAATAGGCGTTTCTTGTCATTATAAGATTTCGTTTTTATGATCCTTGAAAGTTCCAAGACTGCTGACTAGCGTCATAATCACTGATAACACTGTTTCCGAAACGTCTTGTCATTTTCAAAGATGTCTTCTCATAACTTACATTCCCACGTTTTAACCTTACTTCCTGATCATTACTCCTACATACTATGAGTGAAGCTAACTCATTCGACCGCCGTTGGATTAAATCACCAGCCGCCACGTGTCTCTCGGGCTTTACCCAAAAGATTTAAAAAGGTTTCCGTTAAACCTTTAAATACTTGATCTTGTGCCTCTATACCGCCTTTCATTCATCTTCTTCACCGAAAAATTGAAACATCTTCACTCTTTTTAGAATCTTGTTCTTTTAATCAAAAATTTCTCCATGGCTTCATCTTCAAACGTTCTTCAACCCGCTTTGAAGCTCCAATCAACAACACGTTCTGGGGAACGAGAGTTCGTTCCAAACCCTAACACTGAAGAAATACGCGCTATTTACGCTTCCCAGGTAATCATTCCCTTTGAACTCTCTGGAAAAACTCTTGCCTTTATGGGTCCGTTACCGAGTGAAAGTATCCAATCTGTGAATAAATTTTTCCCTGCTTACTACAAGACTAGACCATTAGTTAGCAAAGTTAAGATAGATGAAGATGGTCGCTCTCCTTTAGGCAAATCTGCTAATGTTGAGGAAACTTCAACCGCAACCCCTTTAGCTTTAACCAAAATTAGGTTAAACTATATGACCAATTCTGTAAAAGTGTTTAGGTCAATCCCTTTAGCCAAAGATCCTGACTTGTACTATGCCTGGCTAGAAAAGGTAGAGAAACAAAAAGGATCCTTCTGGAAAACATTAGGAATATACGATTTGATTCAACTGTCAAGAACGGGTTTAGAATACAACCAACCCATGTTAGTAGCAGCGGTTCATTTTTGGGATGCTTCTCACAACACCTTCCATCTCCCATGTGGAATGGTTACCCCCACGCTTTTCGACGTGGTCGCCATTACAGGACTTCGACCAACTGGTGAAACCTTCGATCCCAATGAAATGGATAATGACACTATTGGTTTTAACGATTCGCAAGTCACTTATACGGCATTCATCCAGAAGCATCATATTACCACTGAAGCGACAGTATCTGATGAAGAGCATATTGCTTTTCTAGCATTATGGCTTTCACGATGTGCCTTCTGTTCAAGGTCTATCCAAGTTGCGAAAAGGTACCTTTGCATGGCTAATCAATTGCATGCTGGGAAAAAGCTCAACCTCAGCCAACTACTTCTAGGGTCTCTTTATGAAAACCTTAGTGAAGCTGCAAACCTTACCAAGAATTTCAAATCTGGTAGTTTACTTTACGCTGGTCCTTTCTGGCTATTGCAACTGTGGCTTAATGCTACATTCGAAACTCATCTTCCCTTTCGAGGAGATGTCAATGAGGAGGATAACACAATCAAAAATCGAACTATAGAGGGGACCAGGTTAGCTTACCTAACTCCAAAAGAGGAAATGGGAAAGCTTCATGAACATTTCCTGGCGTATTCGATGATGTTTGCTCGGCGTGACCAGTTCGATCCTTCTATGGCCCCATTTGTACACAGAACAATAGGTCCTGAATGGTTTACTCGAAAATTTCCACCAACATCTCAGGATCAACAAACTGAATCTATGGAAATTTGGGAAGCCTTTCTGACTCCAAGATTATTTTCCCACCGTCTTCGACCATCAAAGGGTCAATGTATCCTCATGTGTTATCAACCAAATTTGGTCTCGAGACAGTTTGGGCTAACCCAAATAACACCCAAGTGCTTATATGAGAAAAGGAACCATATGTGTTTCCACACTTTGTATTTGACTGAAGAAGAATGTGAACAAAAAATCGACAAATACGTTGACGTCACTAATCTTTCTCCTATTCCTTTTGAACCTTCTTTTTACTCTACACCAGATTTTCATCAATGGTGGACAGAGTATTATAGCTCTCAAATTTTTGATGCTGATAGCCTTGCTCAGGAACTAACTGCAGCTTTCAATGATGTGCAGGAGAACTTCCAAAAAGGTACTTCCACTCATATTAAAGAAATCCAAGCTTTTCAAAAATTCTTTGAAACTATCTATAGGCATGATGATCTTAGTCGGACCATTCTTGAGGCTGCAGTTACTTTGCGCGAAAAGTTTTCCGCCAAACTAAATAAGTTGAAATTGCCCTCGTATGTTCGACCAGAACTACGTTATGAAGTGGCTTTCAAACTCAATCCTCCAAAATTCCCCCCACTACCAAGTGCTGATTTTGGTGTGGCTCTAAGTCCTCCTTTCCCAGACTGGTTCGTGTGTGGGAATGCTCTCAAAATTCTTCAAGAGAGTACCAAAAAACGCGCTGAACGAGTGGTTCCGACTAAGCATACCTTGGATACTTTCAAAGGACATCTTCATATAGATCTTAAACATGTTCGTGTCTTGACTCCAATACCTGAAGGTCTGGATTAAGACAATCTTTTCGACTGACTTATCTTTTCTTTATTGATATACTGATTTCAGTCTCAACTACAGCTGTTGCACGAAGGAGGAAGATTAAGGAAGCTTCTGCCCCAAAAGACTCTGGGACATATAAAAGCAATAAACCAAGTGGGAGTGATTCCCTCGTCACTGATAAGAAGCCCACGGTACATACTTATCTCATACTCTCAATCTTGTACAATCTGTGATTAGTACTCATCTTTCTCATTTTCCACTTGCCAGAGTTCGAAACCCCCAACGGGTTCGAAGCGTAAAGCTTCTTCGACCACTGGTTCGGATGGCGAAGATAAATCCCCTCCTTAAACTAGACAAGGACAGAAGAAAAAAAACAAAGCTGTTACCCCTTCAAGAAAAGGGAAAAAGGCAAGTCCTTCCAAAGCTGTTTCTCCTGGTGATAAAGCGTCCTCTAAAGAGTCTCCTTTGAAAGCTGCTAGTAATGCTTTCGTTGTGCAAAGCCATAATTCAAGTCCAGACAATATTCCACCCAAGGTATTTTGGGTTTGTCCCACATATTATCTTGTGATTTTAACTAAATAATTGTACTGACATTTTACCTTGTTATTGCAGGATGATGCTGGCACTGCTACTTCCGGTTTTAAAGACCCTGGCCTCACCATTGATGTTGACAAACTTTATGGTAATTGTCAAACTTTAACTTTCGTTAACTAAACTCCTCAAAAGTTTATTTTTATGACTAACTTTGCTCTGTTTAACATAGGTACCTCTCAAAATCAAACTCGTGTTCTTTCGCCAGTCTTTGAAGACGTTAGGCCAATTGCTACCATATTGCCTAATGAACCAGTCGAAGAAAGCCACTCTACTGACGAATCCCCGCCTACCCATCAAGGCAAAAATTTGGAAGAGGATCATCCATTCTCAGGCAGCGACAATGTGAACCCGCAATCACATGACAACGAAGATTCTGCGTCGGAGAAAGATGCTATGGAAGAGATTTCTCAGCCTGAAAAACCAGTTTCTCATGGAACTTCGACTCTTGACGCAAAAACCATTCCTGAGACGATTTCGACGCCTGCCCCTGCAAAGCTTACTCCTTCAGAGCTTGAACAACTTAAGCAAACTGATCCTCTTAGTTTCTTAAAGGCCATTATGAATGTGAATACTCCTTCGCCTCCGGAGCTTAATGTCTCACCAGCTGTAACTGCAGACTCTAGTGACAAGGAAGATATTCCCAGTCTTCTTCGACAAATAAAAGAAAGATTCTTTGGGGTCAATCTTGTAGATGTTCTCAACCGGGACCCTATTAAGAGCCACAACTTAAATCAACTTCTAAAGAAAGTAGATTTGCTTCAAGTTTCCACAGAAGTTTCAGAGGTAATTGTTCTGCTGGGCTCTCTACTCGAGCAACTCCAAGCTAACATCCTTCGAAGGCAAAATGTCGAAAAAGAGCTATCTGAGACAAAGGCCTCTCATGACTCTTCATGGAATTCTGCTATGGACGCAACGAAACAAGGTGAGGCCCTCAGGCTCAAACATTCAGAAAATCAGAAGGCCATTGATGATTATGAGAAGAAAATCGGCTCTTGGAAACAAGAAATCAAAGTACTCGAGGGCAAGATAAGGGAGGCTGAAAGTTGTCAAGCAGTCCTACAAAAGTCTAATCAACAAGACTTGCTCGAAGTGGTGCAGTCAGGAATGAAACATTTCGAGACTGCACAAAAGTTAGTGCCAGAAATCGAAAGGTTGAAGAAACACCGGGCACTAATTGAACTTCGCATGTCTTCATGGGAGACTCAATATCTGAAGATCAAAAAGGATCTCCCTGAGGATTTCAACTAGATGTTTTTCGATCTTGTTACTTATTGCACCTTTATTTTGTAATCGAGACCACTGTAGACATATAATATTTGTACGCTTGACTCCCATTTATCTCTATCATATTTGCCAGTGTTGATTTAGCAAATCTTTCAATTTCTTGTCAAAATATATCTTTAGATTTCCTACAGTGCTTTTATTAAATGCAACATGTAGAACCTGAACATCCTTCGCAGCACTCTTGCCTCTAGACTTGACGTTTCCACTTCTTCTAGCCATAATCATTATTAAAAAGTGACGTCACTTTCTCCAAACGTCGGTTTTAAGACGTGCGTGCATCAGTTTAATGATTACTTCTCAACTTCCAAGGGCGGGAAACGGCGGAAGCCATAACTTCTTTCTTTGGAAAACCAACCGCAGTCCAATCACTCATTAAAAATTGAAACCCACCCTTCAGTATTCCCCTTCTATATAAAGGGTCTAATATCACCTTTATTTCTTCATTCATGCGTTTTCTCTCCAAACCAAACACAGAAAAAAGAAAAAACCCACAACTTTTTTTTTTCAGAACAACTTTCTTGTCTTGTAATGGCTGAACCCCTCTTTTTTAACGACATCAAAGCCCTCATCAGAGGCGAGTTCAGACTCTCTGAGGATGAACTTGTTCGCCATTTCATCACCATCGAAACCCTGTTTGTTAACCAGGAACTAAACTTCTACTTTGAGGAAGTCCTGGAGGGTGCTATTTACCCCAACATGGTGGCAGAATTCTGGATGAATGCGTCTTTACGCATAGACCCTGAAGGTAGAGCCACCATTGATTCATCCATTTGACATGCTCACCTTAGCATCACTCCCACCACTATTACCAATCTGATAAAATGCAATAACTCTGGTGAAACTTTTGATGACAACAGTTTCAGCATGACTACTCATCTCATGCTGAGAACTCTTATGGACAATGATCGCTTCAGTGCCAAAGTCATCAGGATCTGGCACCAGATGCTCGTGGGGAACTTCCAACCTCGGCGGATTGACGAAAACAACATCATGGTTGAAGACTTGGAGTTCATCCTCTGTGGTCTTCGAGGGAGGAAAATTAACATACCTTTGATGATCTTCAAGGGACTTGTTAAAGCTGTCTCTGCCGGTGTTGACCGTCGAGGGAGCGTGACTTGTCTTCCCTACGGGAGACTTCTTAGTTACATTTTTCTTAAGAAAGGCGTAGTGAGAAGGATGCGTGATTCTGGAGCCAGAGATATGTTCGAGGCTGAACCTTCTCCTGTGTTGTCTTTGGACAATTTAAACCAAAGGATTGACTAGCAAGTTTTTACCTTAGGTTTAATCTTTTTATATATATATATGCCTTCCTTTCTTTTTGTAACCTCAGATCCTATTCTTTGGATCTTTTTGTAATGAATGTACCTCTACGCTTGAAATGAAAAGAATATTTTGGTGTCTTCTTTGATTTTTCTTTCCATAATTCTTTCTAATTGTGAAGCCATTTTGATCAATGTGAAGTATATTTTTGACACACGCCTGACCATTTTGGCTTTTCGTAGTACCCTGAGTATCTACGTCTTTGCAATCCTTACTCCGTGCATACTTGGTTTATATCTCTTCAAATATTTCCCGTTTACTCTCAAGATCCTATGATCTTCTGCTAATTCTTCAATTTCGTAAGCATTGTTCGAGAATACTTTTAAGATTCGAAAGGGTCCTTCCCAATGTGGGGACCATTTACCAAGTGCCTGATTCTTTCGATCTATAGGTAAAATAACTTTCCAGACTAAGTCATTATTAACAAAAGTTTTACCTTTCACCTTTTTATTATAAGCTCTGGACACTCTTTCCTTTTGCCTTTTTATCATTTCCAGAGCTCGAAGTCTGTCTTCGTTCAAATCTACTAACTCATTCATCATTAACTCCCAGTATACGTTGGGAGGAATGTCTGCTTGTCTTTGTATCCTTACTGATTGCAAACATATCTCAATTGGAAGTACTGCGTCATGTCCAAACGTCAACTGGAAAGGAGTTGTATTCGTAGCTTCTTTTGGAGATGTTCGACAAGCCCAAAGTGCTTGATCTAAAGTCTTATGCCAATTCTTGGGTCTCTTTCCTACATGCTTCTTTATAAGGCCAATTATTATTTTGTTTGCTGCTTCAACCTGTCCATTTGCTTGGGCGTAATAAGGTGTAGAAGTAAATAACTTGAAACCTATTTCTCTGGCAAAATCTTGCATTTTTCGTCCAGTAAAGACTGATCCCTGATCAGTTGTTATACTTTCTGGGATTCCAAACCTATATATAATGTGTTTCTGAATAAACTCAATCACCGCCTCTTGATCCACATTTGCCAGTGGTATTGCTTCGACCCATTTTGTGAAATAGTCTATTCCTACCAAAATGTATCTTTGCCCTTTGGATGACTTGGGGTGAATTTCTCCAATCAAATCTAGTGCCCATCCCCTGAAAGGCCATGGTTTTACTATTGTACTTAGTTCGTTTGCTGGAGCGTGTTGGATACCTGCATGTTCTTGGCACTCTTGGCTCCCTTTCGCGAACTCTATGCAATCCTTTAGCATCGAAGGCCAATACATCCCATAACGAAACAAGAGCCATTTCATTTTGTGCCCTGCTTGATGTGCACCACATGCCCCACTATGTACGTTCGACAGAGCCAAGTATGCTTCTGCTTCTCCCAAGCATTTCAACAATACCCCTTCAGGAGTTTTCTTGAACAATTCGTTTCCCATCAGAAAATATGACAGGGCTCTATACTTGATTTTTCTGTCTGTATCCGTCGAAGGATTTTTCAGATAGTTAATAATTGGACTCCTCCAATCTGTGTCTGCCAATGAGTCTATATTTAGTACTTCGAATTGTTCTTTGTTGGCATAACCCAATTGTGAGTTCTCTAGATCACTTGGCGAAAGTTTAGTAAACATTGCTCTTCCTCTTACTTCAATCAATTCCTCCAACTTTTCTTTTGATACTTTATATCCCGAAGCTAATTGAGCCAAGTCATTTGCTTCCTGGTTATTCACCCTTGGTACATGTTTTAATTCCACGTATTCGAATTTCCTGAGCAACCTATTTGCGATGATAAAATACATGATCAAATTCTCTTTGATGCACTTGTACTCCTTTGTCAATTGTTTGATGACCAATTCGGAGTCTCCTTTAATTTCGACTCTGGTTGCCCCCAATTCTAACAAAGCCTCAAGTCCAGCAATTAATGCTTCGTATTCAGCTTCATTGTTGGAGCATAATGGACCTTCGATTTTAAACTTGAGCTTTGTTGGAATTCTATCAGGAGAAATTATCAATATTCCAACCCCAGTACCCTCTCTATGCGTTGAACCATCGAAATATAACTTCCAAGGTTTTAAGTCCACATAATGCTGATGATTCTCAACCACTGCATGGTCGACAATGAAGTCTGACACAATCTGACCTTTCATTGCCTTGAGAGGCTGAAATATTAATGAATATTCAGTAAGGGCTAAAGCCCATTTGCCAATTCGACTATGTAGTATTGGCTTAGATAACATATGTTTAATAACATCACAATGAGATGAAACGTAAACATCAACTGGCTTTATATAATACTTAAGTTTGATACAGGAGAAATACAAACAAAGGCAGAGTTTTTCTATATCAGTATATCTAGTCTCTGCATCATTGAGTACTCTACTTAAGTAATAAATGGCTCTCTCGATGCCATTCTCATCCTCCTGGGAAAGCATGCTGCCTATTGTTTTATCTGATGCTGAAATATATAGGCGCATGTGCTTCTTCCCATTTGGGGGAGATAGAATTGGTGGACAAGTCAAGTATTGCTTTATCTGATCGAAAGCTTCTTGATGTTCAGCACGCCATTCGAATTTTCCTTGCTTAAGCCGAAGTAGAGGTGAGAAAGCTTGCGTGCGTCCACTTAAGTTGGAGATAAATCTTCTTAAGAAATTTATCTTACCCAACAATGATTGTAATTCTTTCTTCGTGGAGGGAGGCTTGGTCTCCATAATGGCTTTTGTCTTGTTTTGGTTGATTTCTATCCCTTTTTTGTGGACTACGAAACCCAAGAAATCACCTGCCTGCACAAAAAAAGCACATTTAAGGGGGTTCATCTTCAAGCCATATTTCCTCATTCTTTCGAATGATTGGCTCAGATGATCGAGATGACTCATACCCGAGGTAGATTTTACCATAATGTCATCTATATACACTTGCATGAATGTTTCTATGAAGTCGTGAAATATAGAATTCGTTGCTCTTTGATAAGTTGCCCCTGCGTTTTTTAAACCAAAAGGCATCACAACCCATTTGTAAGTGCCTATTGCTCCTGGGCAACGAAATGCTGTCTTGGATACATCATCTTCCGCTATAAAAATTTGATTGTATCCCGAATATCCATCCAACATGCTCAAATACTCAAAACCTGCGGCTGAGTCTACTAACATTTCTGCTATAGGCATGGGATATTCGTCCTTAGGAGTAGCTGCATTAAGGTCACGAAAGTCTATGCATACTCTTAATGAGCCATTCTTTTTAATTACAGGTACTATATTAGCAATCCACTCAACATACCTTGTAGTTTGGATAAATTTGCACCGTAAGAGTCTTTCGACCTCTGCTTTAATCTTCGAGTGAATTTCTGGCGCGAATCTTCTGGGAATTTGCTTTATGGGCTTCTTCCCTTCTTTAATTGGTAATTTTAATTCGACTAAATCCCTTCCTAGACCAGGCATCTCATTATAGTCCCAAGCAAAACAATCTCTGTTTTCTTTCAACATTTTGATGACCGTTGCTTTCAATTCTGGTTCTAGCTTTGCGCTGATATACGTTATCCTTTTTTGATCACTGTCTCCAAGATTTACTTCTTCAAGTGGATCTTGGGCCAACATCTTTATATTCGGCGCCATTGGGTCTTTTTCGAACCCCAAAGGTTCTTCATCGTATATTGCATCTAACCTTTGGTTTGGTTCTTCTCTTATGATCTCTTCGTCTGGAGTCGTGTGTTCAGGGAGTTCGACACTCGCACGTATCTCCAATTCTGTTATTCCTTCTTTGGTTGAAACTGCATCTATCTTTGTATCTAGTAGTTTGGCTTCGAGAGCCGCCTTTCTTTTGTTTTCGGCCACATAGGCCGAAATCTTTTCGAAGAACGAAGACTCAGACTTGATTAATGTAATCGTCCCAGCCTGTTGGCCGTACTGTCGGATAATTCTCCAATGGTGCTGTATCTGGTGAACCATCCATGATCTCTCTATCCCATTGGAATCCATTTGGGTGTAAAGTTAAATAGTATAACGCATTTTTATTTGGGGTATACATCTCTTCTGCAGCATGACAAGGGCCTATGTTTGCCAAGTTCCTGTCGAAGTTGTTTTTGTTCACCTGGTTGACCTCAGCCATGTAGTAACTCTGATCACCCTCGATATTCTCCACTATACCATCTTCTCTCCAAATTGCCACCCTCTGATGCATTGTTGAGGGCACAGCCGCTACTCCATGAATCCATTCCCTACCAAGCAAAAGGTTGTAGTTTGCCTTTACTGGTATAACCATGAACATGGTTGGCCTGGTAACTGAGCCTACTGTCAAATTGACTTGAACAACTCCCAGAGTTTGTCCTATTTTGCCTTCGTAGTTAGATAAAACCATGTTATGTGGCCTTATATCCGTATCGAACATACCAATTCTTTTTAGCATGTATTGAGGCATTAGGTTCACTGCTGCTCCCCCATCAACTAGGACTTTATTTATGCCCACGTTCTCAATCTTAGCCCTGATATAGAGTGGCTTCAAATGATTTCGCATACCCTCATCAGGCCTTTCGAAGAAAGCATTCTGTTCTTCTACTGCACCGTTATTCAGCACATAGTAACACACAGGTTTGTGTTTTGCCATTTCTTCGATATCAGCCTCTTCACAGTCTTCTACTTCAGTTTCCTAATTAAACTCGTGAGGGAGTACAGAGACAACATTGCAATTCAAGTTTATAGATGACACTCCATCAGAGTCAAAATCATTTGTCATTCTGTCCTCTTCTTTCCAAGAATTTGAACGCATCTTCTCTTCTTCATCCAAGAGTTTTTCAGCTTCGAATAGTCTGCGTTCCACCGGAGGTTTGTTCGACTTTGCCCCCTGGTATGGGACTTGGTTGCTACTAGAGTCTCCAGCTTCTCTTGGCCTGTATTCCTTCTGAGCCTTTTTTATTCTCTGATGCCTTCTCCACTGGGACCGAGACATAGGATTTCTTCCTTTATAATTTTCCAACCGATACGCCTCTCGATTTGGTCTTTGGAATTGTTTCCTATATGCCATTGCAGTTCTTCCACCTTGGTCCCAACTTCGCCATTTGTTGGTTCTTGCATCAGCTTGTACCCACCTATCCCTTGGCGCATTTGCAGGGACTTTGAACGTCACCCTTCGAGTCCTAGGATGTGGGCTATCAGGCCTCTTTGTTGGAGTCCAAATGTCGAAACCGTACAGGTTGGGACGCAACCCCTGAGTTTCTTGACTCATGTAGCAATACACACGTTCGAATGATCGTGCTAGCATTTCGTCATAGACTGCCCCACATCTTGGGCAGAGAGCAACTTCAGTGTTTTCTTTGTGGCATCTGACCAAAAATCCTACCAAGCTTTTGTCATACCCCAAATTTGTCCTACCCCTTTACTTCTAACTGGCTTAGGCTTTGCATTCATGTACACACATCATCTAGGTCATAATCCACATGCATGCATCCATACCATGGGTACTATTCAAAGGCTAGCAAGAAAAGGCTCCATTGCAAAGAAGTTTGATCAGAGAATGAGGAAACTGAGGTATAATCATGTGGCTCTATGTTCATTGAAGTCCTCCTGGATCGGGGTGTCTCTCTGCTTCAAATCAGGGCATTGATTAGAGGGTACAAGCTTGCAAATCATTTGGTTCTTTAAATCAGGGTTTCTTTGACCAAAGTCAACCAGTTGACTTTCTGGTCAACATTTAATCAGAAGCGGCTTCTATGTGTGGAAAACTTCTCATACTAACCGTGTGGATGTGTTTGTTTGACTGGATGTGAGTGGAAGAGATTTAATCGGGAATCTCATCAATAGTCGGAAAAATCGGAACAGTTGACTTTTGAGTCAAAACCATGAAATTATGCAAATATCGACTTTTGGTGGAAAATTAATCGAGAAAAGTCAAAGGAATAATAAAGTCAGGAAGAATTGGTCAAAGTTCTCATTTTGGGAAATATGGCTGAAAATGGAAATTTTCATACTTAGAAATTATTTTGGCATTTTAAGGCATGATGATCAGTCCACTTCACCATCAAATTACACGTGTCAAAAGTCCTTATTTCAGAAAATTCCCAACATAAAAAATGTTCAGATCATGGCATGCTACAATTCTCTAGTTGAAATGTTTTTCATTTGAAGCTTGGTTGAAGAGTTATTAATGTTTGAAGTGGGAGATTTTCATTTGAACCAAGTCATGAGGCTGGGCAGATTGCTGGGCACGCGTGAAGCAATTCATCGAACACGTGGTGCACCGTCTGTAAAGCTAATTGTAAGGAATTGGAAGAATCCCATTGATTCAAATTCGGTATGAATCTAATCATCTCCATGTCTTCTATCCACCAAAACAAGAATCGTGGATTTTGGGTGAGTGTAGAGAGATATATGGGAGCTCAAAGTCATGACCCGGCCAAGACACGTGTTGCCAAGAACCTAGGCCAGAGACTAGGGCACCAGCGAGGCATTTGATCAAGCATATGGTGGGTCATTTTCAAGAGAGTATTTAGAGAACCACATTCGCCCTTTTGATTCAAAACTAGTGTAAAACGCTCCCCTTCCATGTTATCTACCCAGTGGGTTAATAATCTTAACATTTGATTACGTGAATGATGAGATATGGAGCATTAAAGTGGTGCCCATGAGAAGTTGCATTTGAGAGGACGCCAGGCCAGAATTCAAGTTACGCATGCACATGGTGCTACCGTAGTGAAACATTGAACTTGTGGCTACTTTCCCTACATTCCTAAGCTACATCTCAAGAAGTCTCCAACGCAAAATCCCTTCTAATATGTGTCCTCCTCATGTTAAGCCCGGGATGAGGCCAAGTGGTGGTTTAGAATATGATTTACAAGGATATAAAGTGGGCTGCATGGGATGTTCTTGCCAAGGCCGTAGCATGAGCTTATTACTATAACCATGCACAAGGCTACATACATGAGGGCATGCAGGAGGCTTACTACGAATATTTCACAGCTTGTCCACAAAGTGGCTGAGGAAAAGATCTAATACATTGCAACCCACACACCATGCCATGCACCTGCTATATAACACAAAACCCTTCACAAAATCTCGGATACGATTCATTCTCCACACACTTCATTTTTTCTTCTCAACTTCACATCACAACCACACGCTCTCATTACTCTTCTCTCTTCTCATAACAAACTCAAAACCTCCGTAACCAACTCTAACAACCTTCATGTTCATCCAACAAACTCCATAACCTCCCTCCAACCACCATAACCACGATAGCTTCCAACCTCCACCATCACCACCACGAATCTTCATCCTCAACAAACTCAAAACCTCCATAACCACCATAAACTTTCCGCCATCACCTCCATTGCTTACCTCAGCTTCAAGCCGCCATGTTATCAGTTCTTGATCATCAACAACCGTGACTTACATCGTCGCTTTCGCCCTCGCTTCATCCTCCTCACCGTGTAACTGCCTCAACAAATCGGAGCGACTACCGTTATCGTCTCAGATTCAAGGTCTGCATCATCATTACTGAGTCAAGTTCTATGGCAACATCATCAGCTTCGTTCAGAGAGTGTTAACCTTCCTGGTTTGCAAGCATCGAGAAGAAAGAGATTCTCTGAGAATCGTAGTCATTCCACGAGTGTTCACCATCATCAACATTCTGGATCCAAGCAGTGTGGAGTTTTTCAGAAGAAATTAAGCCAAGAACCGTTCCAGGTGAGTCCTCTTACGCCTCCTTAGCATCGTAGACGCTATAAAAATCGATCATATGCATCTTAGACATTGCAAATTCTGATCCCGGATTAGGTGTTAGATGTTCGTTTTTGTTGATTTAAAATACCGTTTATGAACTCTATGCTTGTGTCTGAACGTCGTCATGGCTTCCGTTGGCATTTTGGTGAACTTTGTGAGGGTTAGGGCTTGATGGTTATATTCGGTCAGCGCGTTAGAGTGTTTTTTTGAAAACTAAGGGTAGATTCGGACTCAGTGGACATTTTCGAGTAGGATAGTGGTAGTCTTGTTCGCTTCTGGGCGTATGACGGCGGTCCGGTGACGGGGATTCGCCGGGAAAGACGACCGGAGAAAGGATCTCCGGCGTCTGTGTGCTTGCTTGTGCTTCTTCCGTTTTGATGATGTGTCTAGTCGTTACTGGTTCCATTCCCAATCTTTTGCCTTTTGTCTTTTACTGAATGATTGAATTATGCGTTATGTTGCGTTCTGATTGGCCCATGCTTGATTTTTGTCTCATTCACTTAAAATCTAATTGACCAATTGATAAGTACACGTTATGCATGCAGGTCACGTTATTTTGCACATGTTGAATCATAGTTTAAAAGAAATAAGTCATATAATAAATGATGACTAATAAAATGAAATAAATTGGACTAAGGAATAAGGTGAGATCTGGGCCATCCGTGCGTGGGCCTTGTCCTTTTTCTGAATCACACCCCTGAATCACTAACGCCAGCGCAACCAGTTGTATTTGGGCCCTGAACGCTTTGCTCTTACCACCCCCTGAATCAGGCCCAGTTTTGTTTGTAATTAATTGTAGTTCATTTGAATAATGCTGTTACACCCCCCTGGCAGTTTAGTTTTCATTTTAATTTTGTTTGACTTTTATTTTTTTTAACTCATAATTCCTTCTTTAAATCAATAAAAAAATACATAAAGTGGTTTTAGGTATTTTAGAGTGTGTGAATAATTGTCATAAATTTTGTTGATTTTTTTAGTTGTTTTAGTCCTTTTAATAAATCTTTTTCTTCACAATATATTTGAATTTCCTTTGATTATTACTTCCTTGTAAATAATTCTTCAATAGACTTAGGAGTTGATTTTTAGTCTCGATTTTTGTGTATAGAATTAATGGATGTATGTGTGCTTGTGAGTGTCATTTGTTTGTTGTAGTTCTCAACTTTATTTGTCGCATATTGATTTTCCTTTACCTATCTCATGTATAGTTTTCCTTAATAAATTGTATAGTTTTCTCATTTAATTCCAATGTATAGACAACTTAGACTAGATTTAGAAATAGTTCCCTTCTTGCATTCTTTTCCTTTTCAACTTCTAAAATACTTAATAAATATCGATGAAGATCATACCGTTACTATATTTCATAGTAGGAAAGAAATGATTGGGGTGTAGGCCCCGATGTATGTTCTTTCCTACTTAGCGGAGAAGAAATGATTGGAGTGTGAAGCTTCGATGTATTTCTTAACCGTTATTTAGAGAAACGATCGTGGTGTAGGCCTCGATGTGCATTCTCTAAATATTCACAAAAAACTCTTTTTGTATCTCCTTTACTTAGCGGAGAAGAAATGATTGAGGTGTGAAACCTCGATGTATTTCTTAACCGCATTTAGAGAAACGATTGTGGCGTAGGCCTCGATGTGCGTTCTCTAAATATGCAAAACAAAACTCTTTTTGGTATGATCTAAGTCACAAATTAAATCCCCTTAAAAAACACCAACCAAAACACTTCAAAAAACCTAATAAATGTTCAGACTTAAAACAAAAGTGAGGAAGTGATGCGAGACCTTGTAGTGGGTTCTCGTCATCATGGAATTACCCTTAAAAGATACAAACCAATCTCTTTTTCTCCTTTCTAAGGGCAAGTTATCTCCGCTCCATTGCATCCTAGGCTGTCCCCTTGTGCAAGAGCGTGAGCGTTAACGCCGCCCAACTAAAAAACACAAAAACAAACAGAAAATCTTTAGCCGAGCTACGGTAACTCTGATTCCTGAAAAGGATACGTAGGCAGCGGGGTAGGGCCCGTGCGAGTACAATTCTTCATTTTCCCTACATTTTGCATTCATTTCGCATTTAGACATAGACATAGTTATACACCCTTTAGATAGAAACAAACATAGGTGGATACCATCGAGTACGATGGGCGTGAGGGGTGCTAATACCTTCCCCTTGCGTAACCGACTCCCGTACCTTGATTCTCTGGTCGCAAGACCCTGTTCCTTCCTTTGTTAGGTTTCCTGGTATTCCTTTCCCTTATGGGATAAATATATTGGTGGCGACTCTGTTCATTTTTCGCGAGCGTGCGACAGCTGGCGACTCTGCTGGGGACGTTGCTAGACCTGTTGCTGGTCCATCCTTAGTGAGTCGATCCTAGCTTGCGTTTGTTTGTTTATTTACTGGGTGTTTATTTGCTTTTATGTCTATACCTTGTATATATGCTTGCATGTTTATTTTTCTGCTTGCATATCATGTTTATTTCTGTTTGCACATCATGCATATGGATTATATTCTGTGTTCCTTGGGGTCTTCTGTTCTGTTTTGCAGGTTGGGTGGGATTGTTCTATGAGGTAAAAGGCCCAATACCCAGGCCATGAGTGATACCTTAGGAACTAGGAATAGAGTGGCCATGACGGACAGAAGACGTATGTCTGATTGATCCAATCATGTGTCCACGGGCAGAGCTTGGTTGAAAGAGGCAATATCGTATGATTACGCCTACTTTCAATCCTCTGTTGGCTTTTTTGACCTACCTTGACCTAGACTACACCCGTGAGTGGGGAGGGATATACATGACAGGTACCGTTGGTGACCGTTCTGTTCTGCTGATGACTTGTGTTCTCATGGTTTCATTGTGCCTATGCCGGACCTTTGATCCTGCAACGTCCGATCTTATCCAGAGGCAACATACACTTCTCCTATGTGGGGAAACCTCCATTGCATCATTTACATCATGGCATATTTACCTTCCAAAAAAAAAAAAGAGAGAAAAGAAAAGAAAGAAAAGATGTAAAAAAAAAAAGGAAAAAAGAAAAGAAGAAAAATAGTATTATTTCTCATATGCATGCCATTTTTCAGGGTATCCGAGGTTATTACTTTTCATCCAGGATGGCTAGCAACGTGACCGCTACCAGAGAAGCTACAAGGCGTACTCACACTTACAGTTTCCATCGCGAAGGTTTGGTTCAGTTGGGGCAATTGGGTGGATTGATCACTGGTCATAATAAAACTGTGTTCACTAAGAATTATGGAAACATCTTGACTCTTTTGGACTCACACGTCGACGGATGGGGTTTGTCTACTCTTCTCCAGTTCTACGATCCTGACTTGCGTTGTTTCACCTTCTCAGGCTATCAGTTGGCTCCCACTCTCGAGGAGTACTCTCACTTTCTCAATATCAAGATTCAACACAAGGTTCCTTTCGTGTGTGTCCCAGAGAAACCTGATTTGAACAACATTGCCAACGCTCTTTATTTGAGCATAGAAGACGTCCTTGGGAATTGGAAGAAGAATGGTAACACCCATGGTTTCTATATGAGTTTCTTGGTTGAGAGGGCCCAAGAGTTGGCTAACAAAAAGTTGTGGGAGGCCTTCAACGCCCTTCTGGCCGTTTTGATTTATGGGATCGTGATGTTCCCTAACATTCACAAGTTCGTTGATCTGGCCGCTATATGTCTTTTTGAGGATAAGAATCCGGTCCCTACTTTGCTAGCTGATACATACTATTCTGTTCACTCTCGATATGGGAAAGGAGGAGCCATAAGAAATTGTTTGCCGTTGTTATACACCTGGTTTAAGTCCCACCTACCTACAAGTGGTCCTTTCGTTACTTCTACTCAGAAATGGCATCAAAGGATCATGGGGCTTACTGGAGATGACATTGTCTGGTGTCCTACTGGGATGGACGTAGAGAAGGTTATAACTAGTTGTGGTGCTTTTGACAATGTTCCCCTCATAGGAACAAAAGGTATTATCAATTATAATCCTAAGTTAGCGCTGCGTCAATTGGGTTTTGCACTTGAAAACAAGCCTTTGGACAAAGAGATATTTGAATCCGTTTGCTTTGAGAAGGGAACCGATCTAAAAGGTTTAGAAAAAGTGGTGAGTGCCTGGAATGACATCCATACGAGTGATCAGATTTCTCTAGGTGAAAAGAATGCCGTCGCCAAACAAGCCTACACGGATTGGGTTGAAAATAGAGTTAAAGATCGTCTGTTGCCTTTCCCGAAGGTTAATCCTTTGTACAAGCAACCACCTAAGGTTCCAATTGCCATTATGCCTGCTGAGAATTGCATCCCAGTAAATATGGAAAGCACCCAATTGCACGAAAAGAAGTCAGATGCGCAACCGAAACATTGTCTTGTGAACCAGAAAAAGGTTGAGTTGACACACGAAGCCAAAATGCTGAAGGGAGGATCTTCCAGAGTTCAAAAGAGGGCTAGAACCGAAAAAGGTGAAAGAGATACTACTGTTACTGTCGAAGATCACCAGAAGATCCTAAAAAGGGCCATGAAAGAGGCAGAGGAGAAGCTCAAGCGAGAGTACCGAGAAGACTTGAAAGCTTATAAGCTCAAGATAGAAAGGGATGCTAGAGTTGAAGTAAAGAATCTGAAAAAGAAACTGGAAGAAGAGACCACTAAAAGAATGGCAATCGAGACCCAACTGAAAGGAAGTCACCTCCGTAATACTCGATTAACAGAAGAAAATGCCAAGCTCAGAGATCGAATGATGGAGGACACATCTGAGAAAGATTATCTCCCAGAATGCAAAGGATGTGACGAACTCAGGGAGTGCTGCAAGAAGCTAGATGGGCATTTGTTTCGCAAAGATGAGGTGATTCAAAGCCTTCTTAAAGGAAGAGATCGAGAAGCAACCAAGAAACTGTTTGATGAAACTAAGAAGTGGAGCGACGAGCACTTTAGACAAGGAGGACCTCTGTTTTATATTCAGATGGATTGATGTTTGAGTCTGTATGTTTCGACCACCACCAGACTTGTTGGATGGGGTCTTTTATTTCCCTTGTTGAACTATCTTGTCAATGTATGGCTTGCCCAAGTTTAAATTTCTTGTTATGAATAAAAAGAACTAGTTTCTCTTGACACTTATCTTTTGTCACATTGTTAGCTATTCTGGATCAATATTAAATCTTGGATATTCTGAAAATGGCACATCACGTCATAAGCACACATGCACTCATACATTCACATTATCACATTGCATTTTTCAGGTTATTGTACAAGAAACTAATTGGGGTCCCTTACAACAACAGATTTCTTTTCCGACGACGAAGCTGACTTTCTTACATCCTTACCGTACCCGGAGCAACGAGAGACTCATGGATCAATTTGAGCAGAACCAAGCTGCCCTCCGTAGGGATATGGATGTTATGGGGGAGAGAATGGCCCAACTTATGGAGACTCTCCATGCCGTTGTTCAAGGACAGGATGAACTCAGAAAGAGCGTCGCTAGTTTGGTCAAAGATACTCCTACCAATTCTGCTGACGGAGGGGTGAAAACCAAAGAGACTCCTATTAATGAGACACTGAAAGTAGTGGACGACCACCATGAGGTTATTGATCTTGAACATGATCTTACTGCTGAGTTGACTGAGACTGCTAAGATGTACCAAGCTCTTGAAGAACGTCTTAAGGCTGTTGAGGTTGCTAAAACTTCGAGTTTCGACACTGCTGCTATGTGCTTGGTACCTGGGATTGTTATTCCCCCGAAGTTCAAAGTGCCAGATTTTGATAAATACAAGGGAGTCACCTGTCCAGAGACTCACATTCGTTCCTACTGCCGTAAGATGGCTGCTCATGCTGAGAACGAGCCCCTGCTGATGCATTTCTTTCAGGATAGTCTCACTGGAGCCCCATTGGAATGGTACATGAAACTTGAGAGGTCTAATGTCAGTACTTGGGGACAACTTGTCGACGCCTTCTTGAAACAATACCACTACAATACTGCTATGGCTCCCAGCCGTGCCCAACTGCAAAATATGTCACAGAAATCTGAAGAGTCTTTTAAAGAATACGCCCAGAGGTGGCGTGAACTTGCTTCCCGTGTCCAACCTCCTCTCTTGGATCGCGAGTTGATTGATCTGTTTATGGGAACTCTGAAAGGGCCGTATCTTCAGCATATGGTTAGTAATACTTCTCCTTCCTTTTCGGATGTGGTCATCATTGGTGAGAGGGTTGAGAACTGTGTCAAAGCTGGTACCATTCAAGGTGTCACTACTCCTAGCACCTCAAGTGGTAATGGTAAGAAGCCGTATTCTGGGTTTGTGAAGAAGAAGGAAGGTGAGACTAGCACTGCCTCTGTTGACCAAGGTCGAGCTCCTGCATATTCTGCTGTTCCACCTCCTTATTATCCGATGCCTTATGCTGTTCCAGGTCCGTATGTCCCTCAAGCATATGCTGCTGCTCTTCCACAACCATGGATGGCACCCCAACAGCCTTTCGTACCACAACAACAAGCTGCTGTTTCTCAGAATCGCCAACAGAATCCTAGGCCTCAAGGTCAAAGAGGTCCACAGAGGCAAAGATACCCTGACAGGCGTATAGATCCGGTTCCAATGTCGTATGCTCAGCTTCTTCCCCAATTACTTGCTGGTCAATTAGTGCAACTCCGCGAAATGGGTCCTCCACCTGACCCTCTTCCTCCTGGGTATGATGCGAATGCTCATTGTGAATTTCATTCTGGGGCTCCCGGCCACACAATTGAGAAATGCAGGGCATTCAAGTGGAAAGTCCAGGATCTTCTCGATGACAAGCTCATCTCGTTCACTCCTACTGGTCCTAATGTGCAGAATAATCCTATGCCTCCTCATGCCGGTGCGACCAATGCTATTGAGTTATGTGATGATCAGATCCTAGTGAGTGATGTTAATGAGGTAAGGATGCCGCTAGCAGTTGTCAGAGAGTATCTTGAGCAACAAAAGGTTTTGTGTGAACTACATGACTACTGTTTGCAATGTTCTTCTAACCCTGAGGAATGCGTTAGGTTGAGAGAAGAAATCCAGAAACTAATGGATGAAGGTGGTCTTAGAGTGGAAAGGGTCGTTCCTGTCGAAGATGTGGCTACTCTAGAGATACCTTACTATCCTGCTGAGGTGTCAAAAAATCAGAGTACTCCCTTGGTCATTCGTGCTCCGAGTACTCCCTTGGTCATTCAGGCTCCGAGGACTCCGTTGGTCATTCAGGTTCCAAGCGCTCCTTCGACCCCTCCATCCTCGTCTCTTGTTCCTTCTCCTGTGAATGATCCCAAGGCTGTCCCTTGGAGCTATAATGCCGTGTATATTCGAGGGAAGAAATATGAGTGCCCTCCAGTGGGTAATTCGAGCATCACCAATATTACTGGCACTAGTGGCATTACCCGTAGTGGTCGGATCTTTGCTGCCCCTCCTCCACTTCCTAAAGAGACCAATAAAGAGGCTAGTACACAAGCAAAAGGAAAGCAAGTTGCTGTTGATCCTCCTGCAACACGTAATGCCCAAGATGCCGAACAACTCTTGAAAATCATTAAGAAAAGTGATTACAAAGTGATTGACCAACTTGATCAGACCCAAGCCAAGATCTCCATCCTGTCTCTCTTGGTACATTCTGAAGCTCACCGTGATGCTCTGATGAAAGTTCTGGCTTCCGCTCACGTAACTCAAGATATTACTGTGCCTCAGTTCGAAGGGGTTGTGACCAACATTGCTGCTGGTAATTGTTTGGGTTTTTCTGATGATGAACTTCCACTTGAGGGTAGGGCACATAACAAAGCATTGCATATCTCCGTCAAGTGTCTGGATGCTGTGTTGTCTCGAGTTCTGATTGATACAGGTTCTTCTCTTAATGTGATGCCCAAGGCCACTTTGTTTAAGCTGAGTATGGATGGGATTATGATGAGACCATGCACTATGAGCGTTAGAGCATTTGATGGTTCTAGAAGGTCCGTAGAAGGAGAAATTGATCTGCCTGTCTTGATTGGTCCGCACATGTTCTACATTGCCTTCTATGTTATGGATATAAGTCCTTCATACACTTGCCTCTTGGGTCGTCCTTGGATCCATGCTGCTGGGGCTGTGACATCTACCCTCCATCAGTGTTTGAAATTTGTTGTGAATGACAAGATTGTTGTGATCACTGGTGAAGAGGATTTGATTGTCAATAATCTGGCGTCATACCGTTATGTTGAAGTGGAGGGAGAAATACAAGAGACACCTTTTCAGGCATTAGAGATCGTGTCGGTTGATAAACTCCCCATGGTTGAGAATAAGAAAGAACTCGGAGCACCCCTCTCGTCTTTAAATGATGCTAAGGCCTTCTTAGAAGCTGGTACTCCCCATAGTGCTTGGGGCAAGCTGATTGATGTTCATGAGAAGCGAGACAAGTATGGCCTTGGGTATCAGCCATCTTCCTCTACTCAGCTCAGCATAATTCCTGGAAAGAAGGTGATTCCCCCCATTTCTCAAGTGTTCGTCAGTGCAAGCACCAATTCTGGAAGTCAGGTTCTCGCCGTGGACGATGATGATGAAGAAGATCTCTCCAAATTCATTTGCCATGCTGCGCCTGGACAGGAACTCAACAATTGGACTATCTTGGACATCCCTAGAGTCACTTTCATGGAGATGTAATTTTCTTGTTTCGATAAGTCATATGCTTCGCCCTAAGCATTTTGACCACTTGTATAAAGAAGGGCCCCCCATGTTGTTTCAGTTTGTTTAATATTGAATAAAAATCACATCTTCGCATGCAATTACTGTTCCATTTCTTTCATTTTTGTTTTTTACTTTAAAAACTTTTTCAAAAAATGGCAAAGCTTTCCTTTTTTCTTTTTATGTGTTGCATTCTAAGGCATAAATCATCCATCGTGCAGATCCGGCTCGAATTCCATCAAAAATGATGATGTTACAGTTCCACGTCTTAATATCCTTGAGAATCCAATTGACCAAGCCGATGAGGATAGTGGGGAAGATTGTGAAGTCCCTGAGGAATTGGCAAGACTTTTGAGACAAGAAGAGAAATCGATTCAGCCACATCAAGAAGCCATAGAAATCATCAACCTCGGTACAGAAGAAGCAAAGAGAGAAGTCAAGATAGGCGCCGCTTTGGAAAGTGATGTAAAAAGAAGGTTGATTGAGTTGCTTCGAGAGTATGTTGATATCTTCGCCTGGTCATATGAAGACATGCCTGGTTTAGACACGGATATAGTTATGCACAGGCTACCTCTCAAACCAGAATGTCCGCCGGTAAAACAAAAACCACGGAGAACTCGACCTGATATGGCTTTGAAAATCAAGGAAGAAGTTGAAAAACAGTTGAAGGCTGGTTTCTTATCTGTGTGTGAATATCCTCCTTGGATCGCAAACATAGTACCCGTTCCTAAGAAGGACGGAAAGGTACGCATGTGTGTCGACTACCGAGATTTGAATAGGGCAAGTCCGAAGGATGATTTCCCTCTGCCTCATATTGATGTGCTAGTCGACAACACTGCTCAGTATTCGGTATTCTCCTTCATGGACGGTTTTTCTGGCTATAATCAAATAAAAATGGCTCCCGAAGATATGACCAAGACTACTTTTACCACTCCGTGGGGTACGTATTGTTATAAAGTGATGCCTTTTGGTCTTAAGAATGCCGGTGCAACATATCAACGAGCGATGGTGACTCTCTTCCATGACATGATCCATAAAGAGATTGAGGTGTACGTCGATGATATGATTGCAAAATCCCAAACTGAGGAGGAACATTTGGTATACCTTGAGAAATTGTTTGCTCGTTTGCGAAAATTCAAGTTGAGGCTTAATCCAAATAAGTGCACTTTTGGGGTGCGATCTGGAAAGTTACTTGGATTCATTGTGAGTCAACGAGGGATTGAGGTCGACCCTGACAAAGTAAGAGCAATACAGAATATGCCAGCACCAAAGAATGAAAAAGAGGTCCGAGGGTTCCTTGGGAGATTGAATTACATAGCCAGGTTCATTTCTCATCTCACTGACACCTGTGAACCCATCTTCAAACTGCTGCGCAAAAATCAAGATATCCGTTGGGATGATCATTGTCAGGAAGCCTTCGAAAAGATCAAGCAGTATCTCCAAGAGCCACCTATTCTCATGCCTCCGGTTCCTGGGAGGCCGCTTCTTATGTACTTAACTGTGCTTGAAGGATCTATGGGGTGTGTGCTGGGCCAACATGACGAGTCTGGTCGAAAAGAGTGCGCCATTTATTACCTGAGCAAAAAGTTTACCGATTGTGAATCCCGCTACTCACTACTCGAGAAAACTTGCTGTGCTTTGGTATGGGCTGCTCGCCGACTGAGGCAGTATATGTTGACTCATACCACTCTATTGATCTCCAAAATGGACCCGATAAAGTACATCTTTGAAAAACCGGCTCTTACAGGAAGACTAGCCCGATGGCAAATGCTTTTATCAGAATACGACATCCAGTATGTCACACAGAAGGCCATCAAAGGAAGTGTCCTTGCAGATCATCTTGCTCATCAGCCATTAGAAGAGTATCAGTCGATGAAGTTTGACTTTCCTGATGAAGATATCATGAAACTGGATGATAATGAAGGACCCGAACCAGGGGAGCGATGGACTCTCACGTTCGATGGTGCATCAAATGCTATGGGCCATGGTATTGGGGCAGTTTTGACTTCTCCTAGTCAAACCCACATCCCTTTCACAGCTAGAATATGCTTTGATTGCACAAACAATGTCGCAGAATACGAAGCTTGCATAATGGGTCTCGAAGCGGCCATTGATATGAGGATCAAGATCCTTGAGGTTTATGGGGATTCTGCCCTGGTTATACATCAAGTAAGAGGTGATTGGGAAACACGACACCCCAATTTAGTTCCTTATAGGGACTATATCTTGGAGTTGTTGCCCGCTTTCGAGGAAATCACTTTCAATCACATCCCCCGAGAGGAAAATCAATTGGCAGATGCTTTGGCTACTTTGGCGGCTATGTTCAGAGTTAGCTCCCCTAAGGAAGTGCCAGACATAACGATCCTCCGTTACAAAGAGCCTGCTCATGCATTCCCTGCTCATTGTCTCACTACTGAAGATGTGTATGATGAAAAGCCATGGTATTACGACATCAAGAGGTATGTTGAGAAGCAAGAGTATCCCGAAGATGCTACGATTGGTGATAAGCGAACGCTTCGAAGGTTAGCATCCAAGTTCTTCTTGTCAGGAGACGTCCTGTACAAAAGAAACTATGATTCAGTTTTGCTCAGATGCGTGGATAGACACGAAGCAGAACTGATCATGCGGGAAATTCATGAAGGATCTTTCGGAACTCATTCCAGTGGACATTCTATGGCCAAAAAGATCTTGCGAGCAGGATATTACTGGATGACGATTGAAAGTGATTGTTATGTGTACGTGAAGAAATGTCACAAATGTCAAGTGTATGCTGACAGAATTCATGTTCCCCCGACTCCTCTGAATGTCCTGACATCACCTTGGCCCTTTGCTATGTGGGGCATAGATATGATTGGACGGATAGAGCCGCAAGCTTCAAATGGACACAGATTTATTCTTGTTGCCATCGACTACTTCACCAAATGGGTTGAAGCTGCTTCTTACAAGAACGTGACCAAGCAGGTCGTTACTCGCTTCATCAAGAAAGAGATCATATGCCGATATGGGATTCCAAACAAGATCATCACTGATAATGGGTCCAATCTTAATAACAGAATGATGGCAGAGTTGTGTGAAGAGTTCAAGATTGAACATCACAATTCATCACCCTATCGGCCAAAGATGAATGGCGCCGTCGAAGCTGCTAACAAGAATATAAAGAAGATTGTCCAGAAGATGGTTAGAACGTATAAAGATTGGCATGAGATGTTGCCATTTGCTTTGCATGGCTATAGAACTTCTGTTCGTACTTCAACTGGGGCAACTCCCTTCTCTCTTGTCTACGGCATGGAGGCTGTATTACCTGTCGAAGTGGAAATTCCTTCGTTGAGAGTCCTGATGGACGCCAAACTCGATGAAACAGAATGGGTTCAAACGAGGCTTGATCATCTCAATCTAATTGAGGAGAAACGCCTATCTGCTATCTGCCATGGCCAGTTGTACCAAAAGAGGATCAAGAAAGCGTATGACAAGAAGATTCGGCCTCGAGAATTCCACACAGGTGACCTAGTCGTAAGGAAGGTCTTGCCAATTCATACCGATCCAAGGGGCAAATGGACTCCCAACTATGAGGGACCATACATTGTGAAGAAAGCATTTTCAGGTGGGGCTTTAATCTTGACAAAGATGGATGGGGAAGACGTTCCGCTTCCCGTCAATTCAGACTCAGTCAAAAAATACTACGCATAAAAGACCCGCTAGGTCGACGTACCTAGGCAAAAATAAGGGCATCCCGGCAAACAAAAAAGGTTTGGGCAAAAATTAGGGATAAAACAAAAAAGAATAACCCGCTAAGTTGAAAACCCGAAAGGGCGACTTAGGCAAAAAGGGGTATCCCGCTGGATGGAAAACCCGAAAGGGCGATCCAGGCAAAAGTTAGGGATCAAAAGCGAGAGGCTGCAGTCTGAATATCCTTCACAAAGACCACTATATGCCTTTGGCAAAACGGACAGATCAATCCAACCGCTACCCTTCTGAAGCAAAGCATTGAGAGGATCAAGGATATGGGAACTGTAGCAATATCAGTTTTAGTGGAAATCCGAGCATTTCTCTTTGCCATTTCGCTCTTTGCGTTTGTATTTTCTTTTTCGCAACTACCTCATTTAGGAGTTGCTTCCTTGTACAGAAGCCTGTTCACAGGCATTCCATCAATGAAATAATCTTTTGATGCAAAAGCTTTCTTTCTTTCTTTTTATTTTACGCATGCGAGGTGTGATTTAATTCGTTATTAAACATTGCATTGAGAACATGGGGGGCAATAATCACAAAATCAAAACGAAACATGATGTTACGTAAACATAAAAGTGCTCGAAGGGGCACCACTTGCATCCAAACGTTGTTTTCTGTGCAGGTTGCAGGTTCTAGCCATCATCTTGACTCAGGACGTGTCACAAAGGTCATCATCATCCCGCATGAAAGTCCCAGAATATAATTCATCAGTACTGGTAAGCATGGAGCACATGAAAAGGTCCATATCCCCCTTCCATAGGGCAGACGAAGAATGGTCTCTCAAAAGCTCGTGATTCCCCGAGCAGTATAGGATGTAAAGAAAGTCGAGCAGAGTCACTTCTTCCCCAACAGAGTTATGTTCTAGTCCTCCACACAGTTGCCAATAATCTTTGGCACCATGAAGCTTCCAACGCCCACCCACAATGGCGTCTCAAGATCACAGGCAACGGACCCCAATGATCCTACTCTTCTGTTCCACCAATGCCTTTATTTGGCACTCTCTGCATATAGAATCCATTGCATATAGCATTTGCATCCTCAAAAGCGTAACATATCCGTCAAAAGCGGAACATTATGCCATAGAGAAAGTCAAACATGCATACAAAGCATAAGCCAGATAATACAAATCAGTGCTAAATCAAGCCAATGGCGCCTCTCCACATAAAGTGTTGTCCATATAAATTCCAATTGATATCTGCTACTACATCGCAAATCTCCTCCTCCCACAGTGCCGATACTTGGTTTTCACCAATCCCCAATCCCCAGTAAGTCAATCTACCAAACTCCTCGAGCACTCGTATGTGTCATCCTTTCGATGCTCGTTTGTATCTCCTTTGATGCTCGTATGTGTCATTCCTTCGATGCTCGTTTGCATCTCCTTTGATGCTCGTCTGTATCTCTCTTTGTACTCGTCTGTATCCCTGTTGATGCTCGTATGTGTCATTCTTTTGATGCTCGTCTGTATCTCTTGGTACTCGTCTGTATCTCCTTTGATGCTCGTCTGTATCTCTCTTTGTACTCGTCTGTACCCCTTTTGATGCTCGTATGTGTCATTCTTTCGATGCTCGTCTGTATCTCTTGGTACTCGTCTGTATCTCCTTTGATGCTCGTCTGTATCTCTCTTTGTACTCGTCTGTACCCCTTTTGATGCTCGTATGTGTCATTCTTTCGATGCTCGTCTGTATCTCTTTGTACTCGTCTGTATCTCCTCTGATGCTCGTCTGTATCTCTCTTTGTACTCGTCTGTATCCCTTTTGACGCTCGTATGTGTCATTCTTTCGATGCTCGTCTGTATCTCTCCTTGGATGCTCGTTTGTATCTCTTTTGATGCTCGTTTGTATCTCTTTTGATGCTCGTATGTGTCATTCTTTTGTACTCGTCTGTACCTTCTTTTGATGCTCGTCTGTATCTCCCTCAAAACAATTGTCTATGTCACCTTATCCTTCTGTCAAACCTGCTTCTCTCCCAATCATTTCCATGTAAATACCACTTTTTTCGAGAACCTTGTATCGGCACCATTACCACATCACCGGATACCACCATTCGAACCCATTACCCGTTGTAAATATTTCCATCAGAAAAACAAAAATCTCTTTCCCCAGCAGATATCAAACAAAAATAACACTCACGCTATCTTTTCTTCAGGACAAATTTCAGGTCTTGATATTTAACCTTCTTCTACCTTGAATGTTCGAAAGGCTAACGCCAATCTCACCTTCAGGTTTAAGACGATTAAATAGGGGCAGCTGTCATACCCCAAATTTGTCCTACCCCTTTACTTCTAACTGGCTTAGGCTTTGCATTCATGTACACACATCATCTAGGTCATAATCCACATGCATGCATCCATACCATGGGTACTATTCAAAGGCTAGCAAGAAAAGGCTCCATTGCAAAGAAGTTTGATCAGAGAATGAGGAAACTGAGGTATAATCATGTGGCTCTATGTTCATTGAAGTCCTCCTGGATCGGGGTGTCTCTCTGCTTCAAATCAGGGCATTGATTAGAGGGTACAAGCTTGCAAATCATTTGGTTCTTTAAATCAGGGTTTCTTTGACCAAAGTCAACCAGTTGACTTTCTGGTCAACATTTAATCAGAAGCGGCTTCTATGTGTGGAAAACTTCTCATACTAACCGTGTGGATGTGTTTGTTTGACTGGATGTGAGTGGAAGAGATTTAATCGGGAATCTCATCAATAGTCGGAAAAATCGGAACAGTTGACTTTTGAGTCAAAACCATGAAATTATGCAAATATCGACTTTTGGTGGAAAATTAATCGAGAAAAGTCAAAGGAATAATAAAGTCAGGAAGAATTGGTCAAAGTTCTCATTTTGGGAAATATGGCTGAAAATGGAAATTTTCATACTTAGAAATTATTTTGGCATTTTAAGGCATGATGATCAGTCCACTTCACCATCAAATTACACGTGTCAAAAGTCCTTATTTCAGAAAATTCCCAACATAAAAAATGTTCAGATCATGGCATGCTACAATTCTCTAGTTGAAATGTTTTTCATTTGAAGCTTGGTTGAAGAGTTATTAATGTTTGAAGTGGGAGATTTTCATTTGAACCAAGTCATGAGGCTGGGCAGATTGCTGGGCACGCGTGAAGCAATTCATCGAACACGTGGTGCACCGTCTGTAAAGCTAATTGTAAGGAATTGGAAGAATCCCATTGATTCAAATTCGGTATGAATCTAATCATCTCCATGTCTTCTATCCACCAAAACAAGAATCGTGGATTTTGGGTGAGTGTAGAGAGATATATGGGAGCTCAAAGTCATGACCCGGCCAAGACACGTGTTGCCAAGAACCTAGGCCAGAGACTAGGGCACCAGCGAGGCATTTGATCAAGCATATGGTGGGTCATTTTCAAGAGAGTATTTAGAGAACCACATTCGCCCTTTTGATTCAAAACTAGTGTAAAACGCTCCCCTTCCATGTTATCTACCCAGTGGGTTAATAATCTTAACATTTGATTACGTGAATGATGAGATATGGAGCATTAAAGTGGTGCCCATGAGAAGTTGCATTTGAGAGGACGCCAGGCCAGAATTCAAGTTACGCATGCACATGGTGCTACCGTAGTGAAACATTGAACTTGTGGCTACTTTCCCTACATTCCTAAGCTACATCTCAAGAAGTCTCCAACGCAAAATCCCTTCTAATATGTGTCCTCCTCATGTTAAGCCCGGGATGAGGCCAAGTGGTGGTTTAGAATATGATTTACAAGGATATAAAGTGGGCTGCATGGGATGTTCTTGCCAAGGCCGTAGCATGAGCTTATTACTATAACCATGCACAAGGCTACATACATGAGGGCATGCAGGAGGCTTACTACGAATATTTCACAGCTTGTCCACAAAGTGGCTGAGGAAAAGATCTAATACATTGCAACCCACACACCATGCCATGCACCTGCTATATAACACAAAACCCTTCACAAAATCTCGGATACGATTCATTCTCCACACACTTCATTTTTTCTTCTCAACTTCACATCACAACCACACGCTCTCATTACTCTTCTCTCTTCTCATAACAAACTCAAAACCTCCGTAACCAACTCTAACAACCTTCATGTTCATCCAACAAACTCCATAACCTCCCTCCAACCACCATAACCACGATAGCTTCCAACCTCCACCATCACCACCACGAATCTTCATCCTCAACAAACTCAAAACCTCCATAACCACCATAAACTTTCCGCCATCACCTCCATTGCTTACCTCAGCTTCAAGCCGCCATGTTATCAGTTCTTGATCATCAACAACCGTGACTTACATCGTCGCTTTCGCCCTCGCTTCATCCTCCTCACCGTGTAACTGCCTCAACAAATCGGAGCGACTACCGTTATCGTCTCAGATTCAAGGTCTGCATCATCATTACTGAGTCAAGTTCTATGGCAACATCATCAGCTTCGTTCAGAGAGTGTTAACCTTCCTGGTTTGCAAGCATCGAGAAGAAAGAGATTCTCTGAGAATCGTAGTCATTCCACGAGTGTTCACCATCATCAACATTCTGGATCCAAGCAGTGTGGAGTTTTTCAGAAGAAATTAAGCCAAGAACCGTTCCAGGTGAGTCCTCTTACGCCTCCTTAGCATCGTAGACGCTATAAAAATCGATCATATGCATCTTAGACATTGCAAATTCTGATCCCGGATTAGGTGTTAGATGTTCGTTTTTGTTGATTTAAAATACCGTTTATGAACTCTATGCTTGTGTCTGAACGTCGTCATGGCTTCCGTTGGCATTTTGGTGAACTTTGTGAGGGTTAGGGCTTGATGGTTATATTCGGTCAGCGCGTTAGAGTGTTTTTTTGAAAACTAAGGGTAGATTCGGACTCAGTGGACATTTTCGAGTAGGATAGTGGTAGTCTTGTTCGCTTCTGGGCGTATGACGGCGGTCCGGTGACGGGGATTCGCCGGGAAAGACGACCGGAGAAAGGATCTCCGGCGTCTGTGTGCTTGCTTGTGCTTCTTCCGTTTTGATGATGTGTCTAGTCGTTACTGGTTCCATTCCCAATCTTTTGCCTTTTGTCTTTTACTGAATGATTGAATTATGCGTTGTGTTGCGTTCTGATTGGCCCATGCTTGATTTTTGTCTCATTCACTTAAAATCTAATTGACCAATTGATAAGTACACGTTATGCATGCAGGTCACGTTATTTTGCACATGTTGAATCATAGTTTAAAAGAAATAAGTCATATAATAAATGATGACTAATAAAATGAAATAAATTGGACTAAGGAATAAGGTGAGATCTGGGCCATCCGTGCGTGGGCCTTGTCCTTTTTCTGAATCACACCCCTGAATCACTAACGCCAGCGCAACCAGTTGTATTTGGGCCCTGAACGCTTTGCTCTTACCACCCCCTGAATCAGGCCCAGTTTTGTTTGTAATTAATTGTAGTTCATTTGAATAATGCTGTTACACCCCCCTGGCAGTTTAGTTTTCATTTTAATTTTGTTTGACTTTTATTTTTTTTAACTCATAATTCCTTCTTTAAATCAATAAAAAAATACATAAAGTGGTTTTAGGTATTTTAGAGTGTGTGAATAATTGTCATAAATTTTGTTGATTTTTTTAGTTGTTTTAGTCCTTTTAATAAATCTTTTTCTTCACAATATATTTGAATTTCCTTTGATTATTACTTCCTTGTAAATAATTCTTCAATAGACTTAGGAGTTGATTTTTAGTCTCGATTTTTGTGTATAGAATTAATGGATGTATGTGTGCTTGTGAGTGTCATTTGTTTGTTGTAGTTCTCAACTTTATTTGTCGCATATTGATTTTCCTTTACCTATCTCATGTATAGTTTTCCTTAATAAATTGTATAGTTTTCTCATTTAATTCCAATGTATAGACAACTTAGACTAGATTTAGAAATAGTTCCCTTCTTGCATTCTTTTCCTTTTCAACTTCTAAAATACTTAATAAATATCGATGAAGATCATACCGTTACTATATTTCATAGTAGGAAAGAAATGATTGGGGTGTAGGCCCCGATGTATGTTCTTTCCTACTTAGCGGAGAAGAAATGATTGGAGTGTGAAGCTTCGATGTATTTCTTAACCGTTATTTAGAGAAACGATCGTGGTGTAGGCCTCGATGTGCATTCTCTAAATATTCACAAAAAACTCTTTTTGTATCTCCTTTACTTAGCGGAGAAGAAATGATTGAGGTGTGAAACCTCGATGTATTTCTTAACCGCATTTAGAGAAACGATTGTGGCGTAGGCCTCGATGTGCGTTCTCTAAATATGCAAAACAAAACTCTTTTTGGTATGATCTAAGTCACAAATTAAATCCCCTTAAAAAACACCAACCAAAACACTTCAAAAAACCTAATAAATGTTCAGACTTAAAACAAAAGTGAGGAAGTGATGCGAGACCTTGTAGTGGGTTCTCGTCATCATGGAATTACCCTTAAAAGATACAAACCAATCTCTTTTTCTCCTTTCTAAGGGCAAGTTATCTCCGCTCCATTGCATCCTAGGCTGTCCCCTTGTGCAAGAGCGTGAGCGTTAACGCCGCCCAACTAAAAAACACAAAAACAAACAGAAAATCTTTAGCCGAGCTACGGTAACTCTGATTCCTGAAAAGGATACGTAGGCAGCGGGGTAGGGCCCGTGCGAGTACAATTCTTCATTTTCCCTACATTTTGCATTCATTTCGCATTTAGACATAGACATAGTTATACACCCTTTAGATAGAAACAAACATAGGTGGATACCATCGAGTACGATGGGCGTGAGGGGTGCTAATACCTTCCCCTTGCGTAACCGACTCCCGTACCTTGATTCTCTGGTCGCAAGACCCTGTTCCTTCCTTTGTTAGGTTTCCTGGTATTCCTTTCCCTTATGGGATAAATATATTGGTGGCGACTCTGTTCATTTTTCGCGAGCGTGCGACAGCTTTCCTCCATCTTTGGGTACAGTTGTAGTAGGGGATTTGGCTCTCTTCCTGGGTGATCCCACCTTTCGCGTCGAACCCTTTCGAAGTTGGCTTCGACCCTTCGATTCAGCATGATCGAACACCTTGGACACATCCATTGCTTACCACCATTTCTCTCGTGGCAATTCCAGAGATATTCTTTGAGGCTTTCGGTTCTTGGAGGAACTTCGATGCCCCCATTTCGCCTTGTCAACCATGTCTCTAGTTCGCCAAATTCAGACACTGGTCGTCTGGCGCTAACCATGTTAACCGCTGCTGGAGGAACTTCAGAGATCTGAATTTTCTGGAGTTTTATCCTGAGGTCTTCAGTGGCCTCGCTGTTTTCTTCCTTCGAGGCTTCAGTTATCTCTGCCTTGGAAGATTCTTCAACATCAGTATTGAAGATTATGTCACCATTTAGGCTTTCAGTAGCCTGCTTTCCATTGAACATTGCTTTAGTCTCCACAACTTCGACTTCAGAAACCTCCACCATGTTGATATCTTCTACCTCGCAGAGGCTAGCGTCAGCAATGTTTAGGGGATTGGTATCGACCCTCATATGACTCTTGGTCTTGTCAGCAAACTTCAACCTTCCATCGTTGAGAGCATTTTGAATTAGATCCCTGAAAAGAAAACATTGAGAAGTTTTATGGCCTAAAAATCCATGATATTTACAAAAACCTCTTTTCTTCCGTTGTTCCAACGGAGGAGTTTTTGAATTTGGAGGTAGTATCATTTGGCCATCTTTTACCAATAAATCAAATATTTCATCACACTTGGTAATGTCGAATGTATAAGTTTTCTTAGGGAACCTATCATTCTTATCGTTTTCTACTGGGTTTTTTCCATTGGCAGGATTTAGCAGTTTGCAAGCATAAGGTGGCGCCTCTTTCAATTCAGCTAGGTCTATTTCGACTTCTTCAGGGCTATACGAGTCATTGAAAGACTCATCATCAGCGTCCTCGGCTTCGACGTACGCTATTCTCTCTTTCTTATAACTTTTATTCGCCCTAACTTTTTCTGCCTTCAGTCGTTCGACTTGTCGAACCCTATCTGCTAATTGGGCCATGTCCCTAAGGTATTGGGTATCTAGTTTCTTTCTTATTGAATAATCTAGACCACCTGCAGCCATTTCAACAAGTTCATGCTCTGGGACTGTTGTAAAACACCTTGATTTCAACAGACGGAACCTATTTAAATAATCATCAATTGTTTCTGTGAATTTTCTTTTAACACTGGCTAATTCTTTCAAACTTATCTTAGTTTGACCCATGTAGAATTGCTCATGGAAAAGTCTTTCCAAGTATGCCCATGCATCTATCGAATTTGGTGGCAAAGTAGTAAACCAAATGAAGGCATTTTTTGTCAGTGAACTAGGGAAATACTTGATCCTTAAATCCTCGTTTCCCGCTAAGTCTCCTGCTTCTGTCAAATATCTAGCAATATGTTCCACTGTTGACTCGTTCGTTTCGCCTGAAAATTTTGTAAATTTGGGTACCTTAGTGCCCCTAGGCAATTCTGTCTGCATGATATAATCTGATATTGGGGATGTATAGTTTGGACGTCTAAGTCCAGTACTAAGGCCATTATTAGCCATAACCCTTTCTATCATGGCAGTTAAGTTATTTTCTGTAGCCAGATTTTCTCTTCTGACTCTTTGAACAATCTCATCTGGGTGTTCGTTCCTACCCACAATCCTTAATCTGGGTTGCTCCTCCTCCGTTTCTTGTCGAACGGGGACGGTTCTTTGATTTGAAGCTTCTAAGTTAATTATTGGAGTTCCTTCGAACACCTCCGTTCTTCGTGAGGGGCCTACATCCCTAGTAGTCGTCCTAGATGATGGAACTATGTCTTGTACACGTTCTAAAATGGGCCTCTCTTCTTGATTCGAAGGCTGTTTGTCTTTCCTTTTAGGTGGCGTTATTCCCATGAATTCTGCCATTCGATTCATTTGAGATGATATCTTTTGGAAAGTCTCCATGTTTTCTCTATTTGTAGTAGTAACATTTGCCATTAGTGGGCTTAAAACTGAAGTCAATTCTCTGGCCAAAACCCCTACCATATCATGGTTGCTTGCATCCATTTCTTGTCGAAATGCTGCTTGGTTATTTGTGGTAAAGTGAGGCATCTGGGTAGAGAAACCAGTGTTATGTGCACTTCGACCCACTGAACTAACATTTGGTGAAAATGTCGCATTGTTAGTTGGGGCATATATAGGTCCTGCCCCTCGTACGCCTGTTCCATATTGGTATGGCATTCCGTATGGATTATTTGGTCTCCATTCGAAAGCGGAATTCGTGCCTTGACCAAATAAATTGTTTGCAGCATTTGTCGAGGCAAACAATACGTCCTCTGCGCTTGTGGATGAGGGTGCGGTTGTCGACGCTGAAACTGGAATAGTCCCTGAGGGTCCTGTATTATTTTCAGGCATAGTCTGGGAATTATCTGCAGGTCTCGATCCATTTGGACCCGTTGCATCTCGTGTTTCTTGAGGAGAAGTCGAATTTGCCGCTCCTGATCCTGAACCTTGTGGGGGATCTTGATTACCCCCTGCACTGGCCGTAACGACCATTTTCCTGTTGTACCTTCGTTTGGGAATCGGTTGTGCACTGTTCTTTAATTTACCGTTCCTAAGGTTCATACAAGATCTTGATATTGTCTAGACAAAAATAAAGCAATTGATTAAAACAATCTGCTCGACACTGTCCCACCGGGTGTGCCAATTTGTTTACGGTGATTTCCGGTAAACAACCGCTAGTCTTCCAAACTATAATAAATATGATTTGGTTACTTGCAGGATCGACTAGATTGATCCTAGGACACATAGTCAAGAAGATTGTTATCAATGTTTGTTCGAACCATATTCATTATTTGTCTTCTTCAATAAGCGTTGTTTGATTAACAGAACAAATAGTCTTGACAATCACTTTGTTACATATAAATGTGACTTCAATGGAAAGATAAGTAACATAACATAGAAAATTAAAAAGACTATTGAAACGTAAAGAATCTTAAACTGCAGAAATGTAAAAGACTTTGAAAGTAAATAGCATGAAAGTAATTCGAAAATAAATGACGTTAAAATAAAGATACAGAAATGTAAATGGCAAGAAGTAAACGAAATGCAGTAATTCTGGAAGATAAAAACAAAAGATAATACACATGTATTAAAATGGTGGTGTCATACGTACATTTTCTCAGCGAACTCTTTCTCTTAACGCTTGATACTTGAGTAAATATGTGAGTGATTTGTACAAAATGAACACACAGAATCCTAACATTAAGACTCCTATTTATACTAGTTTCGACCTTAACGGTCCTATACTAATCTGCTGCCACGTTTCTCATCAGAACTTCCAGCGAAGCCATCTGTTATTGAACGGTTACGAAACCGTTTTCGAATTTCAAATCTTCCCGCCTGAGTCCGTTTTCGACGCGTGGCAGTGTATTAAAAACATTACGAAAACACGCTAAGTAGTAATACTTAAATACATATTCTATGAATTTTGTCTAAGTCCCGAAGACATATGCTTTCATTAATCTTTCAGCGTTCACTTATCTTCATCGAACTTAGAAGTCTTTATTTTTCGAAGCATGACCATCAGTAGCCATTCTTTTACTTTTTAAGGGATGGCCATCAGTAACCATCTTTCCTTCGATTCTCAACTCCTTCGAAGGACAAACAATACAAAACGAAATCTTCAGCTAACAGGGACATGGAGAAAATATCTAACAGCACCGGTTTTATTCAGCAGCCATAGAAATGATCATATAACAGGCTGTGATAGCTTGCAAGTGCAGCCACTGAAAATCAACAGCTTGAATTATGAGCAACTTGACAGCCAGACATCAATTTCCTAAGATACCTTGAATTTCCTGATATGCATTATCTCACACTCCAGCAAACACGATGAATACGGTATTTAATTGACAGAACAATATATTAGGGCGATAGATGGAGAAATTTCAGATCCAAAACCACTACGAAATAGATTAAACATAAGTTTTTAGAACATAGTTTTTACATAATGACCTCTTTTTTTTTTCTGTTTCATAAGTATTTTAACAGAATTATAGTCAAAAGCGGTCATTACAAATTTGTTTCATTTTTAACAGAAGGTTTGAAATCTCCCAACAAAAGGCAATATAAAAAAATGATAACACAAAATCCATGACTTTTCAACTCGTTACAATAACATGGCATCATGTAGCAGTTTTCTCCATCTTGATAATTTTTTTCAATTTCGTGGAGGAATGGTCTTCCTGCTGGATTTCAGAGCTGGCTGCATCTTCGGTAGAAATAGGAGGCGCAATTCTTTTAGTGGCGGAGGTTGGCGTAACAGGTTGAGGGTTAAGTTCTGATGTAATTTCAAGATCCTGAAAAAAAATAGTGGAAAACATATGTTATAGTAAAAAAAACAACATAATAATGATATAAGTTCTTATGCAATTTCAAGAGTAACCACAGTGAATGAACAGAATATAATCAATACAGCTGAGAATATAATCGATACATATATAAACAACAAATCCTTACGGCAACCACTGTCCAGTCCTCAATTGGTATAGCCTCATCGACACTCTCATCCAGCTGTGAATGAAGAGAACATTTGCAGATGTGAATAAAATATAAGTGGCACCCTTTTGATATGTAAATAAACATGTTATAGAAGTAAACGGCATACTTGCTTGATGATAGGAGCTTCACGGGATGGAGATGGAGCCTGTGAAAAGATTAAAAAAAATGGCTAAGATATATTTTTTAAGGAGGATCGTAACATAAAAACAACTGTCAATAATGATATTGTTTGTTATAAATACCATTTATTGTCCAAATGAATGCAAAAGCTTTAACATGACAGCTTCATCCCTGTATATAGAAACAACTGTTCCGTTATCCCAATCAGGTTGCCATTTGACCTTAAATCCCAATTTCAGGCCAACCAAACAATCCAATGCTACAGGATATTCCAATGGGTTTGTTACCCCAGCCTATACCAAATTGCAAAGTATTAGAATACTTGCAACATACATAAAAAAGAAGGATTGATAAAGCACAGACAATCATACCTCAAGAAGGGTGTTACGCATCTGAGCTGCTGTAACATCCAGAAGTTCTGTACACTCGCGGTCCCATAGAACAAATGTAGCTCGACATCCATTGTTGATAACATCAATGAGAATTCTATACCTATGAAAGTGTAATGAATGTTTAATAATTAACTGCATGATGAAGTAGGAGCAGGTAAATAATCTGGCATATGAATAAATAGATGCTACCTTAAAATTTCAGTTTCCGTAGAATGTCCGGCACTACAAACATAAGGTGGTTGATTTCCTTTTGCAAACTTTGGACAAGCATAGCATGCGAGGTAATACCAACCCCCTTGTGCAGCTTTAAGTCGTTTGATTTTACCAACGGTGACACATTGAGTGGTCTATAATGTGAACATATTGACAGATGGGAAAGAATGCACATAATGAGATTGTCTAGTTAGAAAATATCAAATAATCAGTGTGTTAAAAATATGAAATTGTATCAGTGGGATAGCACGCACAGTATTCAACTTTATAATATCACATAGAGGGAGAACAACAGCCTTAAGCATAAACTTGTCGTACGGGGTCATCTGTGAGTTCCCAGATGTCTGAGACAGTTGAGACATGGATGTATCTCCTAAACCAAGTTTTGGGATACTACCAGAAAAGAAGAATACATTATTAAGGAAATATAAAACATGTTATAGAATTGCAGTTGGCATGAAAAGATAATTAAGTTATATGCTATAGCGACAAACCTGTTAAAGAATTCCTTAATTTTAGCAAGATCATCATTGATGTGCAACATTGTTACATTAAATGTGTTTGAAACACACACATGATATTTTCCTACGAATAATGAAACATATAAAGTCAGAAAAAAACTTTTAAAAGCAGGGTCATGATACGGACAATGGATAGCTAAACGTGGAATTCAAGAAAAAGCAAAGACAATATACCTTCCTCTTTGACTTTTGCGAATTGCAAAACAATAACAGTTGGTGAAGAAAGATCTTTCCTTTGTTTATGGAATTCATGGAACTGCATAGCGTACCCCTCCCACAATGTACAATTAAGGATGTTATTGCTACACATATAAAGAACACAATGTCAAATTATGTAATTGCAGAGATGGTATGAAAAACCTATATTGCATACGTACCATAAATCGTTCAAGACCAAATTTATCTGTTGCTTCTTGTTTCCAGCTTGAATTTGAGTGTAACCAATTTCCGACACCATTCCTATGACATCTGAGGAAATCATGATATATCATATATAATATTTATCTTTGAATGCTTAAAAGTAGATTAGTAAAAGGAGAAAATATAATGCAGACCTATTAAAACATCCCTCTTCCATTTCCCAGTTAGAATTTCAGCGAAAGGTGTGAAGTTCAGGGGTTTAGGAGGTATGTCATGCTTGTTTATGTCAGTCACAGAAGTGCCACCAGTGAAAGTCAATAGGAATTTGTGTTCGGTAGGTTTGAACAACATATCATTCAAGGATACCTGGAAGTTAGCTATTGTATATGTGCTATTGACCATCAACACCGAATCAAACGCTTGTTTATACGCAGTAGGAACTCTACATTGAATATCACATCCCTGAAATGCAAAAAAATGAAGTGTTTCAAAATCAAGCAGTTAATACATGAAAGCATTGCAAAGAGTGAAAAGCCAAGTACTGTTAAGAATGTTTTAATCCAAAACAGAATACGTATTTCGTGTGAAAGGTTTGAAAATGGTTCCAAAACATGATGGTTAGTTCCAAAATGGTATATGGTTTGAAAACTATAAGTTAACCCTAGATTATCCACAAAGAAAAAACATAAACCATAAACCTAAAAACCATGAACTATGTTAAGAAGTTAAGCTTCTAAAAGGAAGCTTTTTTATACCATCATCTTCATAAACCATGAATCCGAAAGACACAGAATACCATAAAAACCATGAAACCGTAAACCATAACTTATAAACCAAAAAGAAAACAACTTGTTAAAGGAAATAACTTTCGGAACATCAATCTTAAAAAATGAGACCATCAACTATGTTTAGAACTTAAACTTCTAAAAGAACCTTTTGTATACCATCATCTTCAAAAATCAAGAACTTGTGAAAACAAAAACCAATAACACAGAGTCACAACCGGAAAATGAAACAACAAACCATTAAAATCGATGGGTCACAACAGCAACATAAATAAAACTTACTTCTTTATCGCATAGTATCATCTCAAAATGTTCCTTGTTCTTCGAAACAACGGTCCATTTGTGATGGATTCAAACAACGATTTTCCACAGCTCCTTCGAGTCGTTAATGTCCTTCACTTGCTCAAACGGTCTAGCCATATCTTCGGTTCTGAAAAATCGTTCAACGACGGAATGAGGACAGAAGAAGAGGTTGAAGTTCTTGGAGGCAGAGAAAGTTTCTTTTTGGCAAAATATCCTTTTTGGTCCGTTATGTTAACCTCGGGGTTCATTTTGGTCCCTTAACTTCAAAAAGTGTCATATTGGTCCCTTAACTCTTCAAAAGGTGTCATTTTAGTCCTTTTTGTCACTTTAGCGACGGAAAAACTGAAAAATCGGTCGCTAAAAATAATAAAAAAAAACAGTAAAACAATTTTGGAAAAAAATTAATAAAAACGTAAAAGCGTAATTTTTTTTTAATTTTTCCAATTTTTTATAATTCTTTTTCAATTTTTTTATATAATTTAAAAAAATCAACAAAATTAATAAAAAAGTTTTTAAAAAATATTAATTTTTTATTAAAAAAAAATAATAAAAAAATTTTTCAAAAAAAAAATTTGCAACGTTTGTCCGATAAGTTTTTTTTTTAGAGGGGGTAAACCGAATTTCGCCTATATGGCAGGGGGGTAAAGTAGTATTAACCCTTAATATTAAGATATGTTGTGTAAATTTAGTAAATGAAAATCATTAAAAAAAGGAAAGAAAAGAAATATGACAGCAAAGTCATACATTTTCCATCAGGTTGTCCAAAGCAACTTCACGACAAATTATCTCCTTTTCAAAACAACCTCAAAGACACCATCTTCAAAAGTTAAAAGGTTTAACTATGGTGGCAGGGCTCATAATATCAATTAAATTGTTGTTCAATTTCATTTGTAGCATGGCTTTGAGGCTATAAGAAACAGATGCAAGAGAGAAGAAAGGGGGAGGCCACAATTCCACTTATAACCATATGGCATATCATATGAGAATGACATATTTATATGAGAATGTGAGAATGAATCTGAACCATTGGATTTTAAAATAAATGGTAGAGATTATGGGTGATCTTTAGCCTGCATTTATTTAACACATTTTTTACCATATGAACAAATCAAAATAAATGATTGGTCAATTATTAAAAATGAGTTACAATACATCACTGATGTCAACATCTGCATATCCATATGACTCGTCCCAGGTTTGCGCCCTTCTAGTACTTTTTCTTTTTGAATTTTCAGTCCTCTATCCTTAAATAAAAACACGCTCTATCATCTATAGTATAAGAAAATTTACTGTTCTGGATTTCACGATAGTACCCTTTGATTATCTTAGTCTAAATTAATATATTTGGGGGCATAAAAAGTCTTTTGTTGGTTTTTTACGACCATATAATAATTTTAGTTGGCCCATAACAACATAAATTAAATAAATATATGTTCCATTTTTGTTTACTCTGACCACTTTACTTTTTGCCAGACTTCTTTATACCTCTTCACAACAAATCAACTCCAAATTGTCTCAATTACTGCTATCCCTTTCTCTTCTCTTCCCCAAATTCTCTTGAAACCCTAAATAATTCTGTTCAAAGCATGCTCTTCTTCTGCAGACATGAAGAGCTTCACACGCCACCCTCACTTGTCATGTCTTCCTTCACACACGTCTCCTACCATCTCTCTCATCAGGTTCTATACTTCTCCATCTCTCTTTCCAACCAATAACAAATACCTCTTCCAACAATCTTCTGCTCTCAAGTTCGCAAGTTCGCAATGGCAAGACCTTTCAATAAGCTGAATGACATCAATGAAAGTAAGGAAATATGGAAAATTGCAGTCAGAATCCATCACAAGTGGAGAGGTTTGTTTGTTGTATTTTGGATTTCACTTGAATTTTAGGGTTTACTTTCATATTCTATTATGGTGTTGGTGTTTGATTCACAAAGATTATATTTAGGGTTCTGGATTTCACGATATGATGTATCTCTCTCAAAGATAATATGATACAGTTTCAGCACATGTTCTTCTTCAATTCGTGTTTTCTTGTGAAGCTTTAATTTTTACGGTTTCGTTTCACATGTTCTTCTTTGATTCCTTTTTTATTCACATTTCTTTTATGTAGGGTTTCAGATAATATGATGTATGTGTCTCTACTTTCTTTCGCATAAACATTTGTTTTGGTCAATGACGTTAGTTTATTTATTTTTGTTTTATATTTCATAGTTTCGATAAATGTGAATTTTTTCTCTATTTTACCATATTTAATCTATTGAACATGGTTCATATTAGATGTGTAAATGATTAAATTTGGTTTAGTTTTACTTCTATTTGGTCTGTTATTATTTTGAATGCCTGTTCTTCAAACTTTTAGTCTTCAAGACTCATTTTGAACATGTATAGGTAATGATGCTACGATAACTCATGTCAATTAGCTTCAAATAAGTTGAAAAGCGAATAGTAATGTCACTTTTCTCAATTTTTCTGTTTCAGATTACTCATTATGTTACTATAGTAAAAACATTCAGACTCAAAGCTGCACCCGAGGGATGGTATTACCGAGCTTTCTATTATCTTTGAGTTGGTAGTTAGACTAATAGAATTGTGTTGAATTTATATGTTTGTTGCTTGAAAAACACATGCAATTCTTCACAATTCTTTGTCATTATTAACTATTTTTTCATAAGAATAATCATGTTCCTTATCTTACTGCAGGTTGTATTTGTTCCTGATTACAGTGTCAGCGTTGTTGAAATGCTAATTCCTGCCAGTGAACTGTCCCAACACATTAGGTATAGATAAATTGTTTTTAACAAAATATTTTACAATTAATTTACAATAAATTTAACAGTTTTGGTTTCTGAATGCTTTTTTTCTGAGCATTTAGCACAGCTGGTATGGAGGCCAGTGGAACAACCAACATGAAATTTGCAATGAATGGATGTGTACAAGTTGGAACTCTGGACGGGGCTAACATTGAAATAAGAGAAGAAGTTGGAAAAACAACTTATTACTTTTTGGCGCACGAGCTCAAGAAATTGTAGGGCTAAGGAAAGAAAGAGCAGAGGAAAAGGTAGGTTTATTAACAATCAGAAACCAGAATAATTGGTTCAATGCAATAGTTCATTTTCTTTCCCAAAATATATTTATCTAACGTTCAAAGAGTCTTCTATAGATCCTTTAAGGCATTGTTAATTAAGTCGAAGCCAACCAAATTAGGTAAAGAACTTTGTTTAGCTGCTTATGGAGCGTATGTGCGTCCTATGCCATATTCAAACGAGATTGGTTTGCGAATTCTTATAGGCGGGGTTGTCAGGGAGGCTGCTATGTTGGGGTACCATATAACTCTGTTGTTTTCATACTATGCTTATCATGGACCTGTTTTTCGAGTCTTGCTCAGGTTGAATCGTGGGAAGGTTCATGATAGTAGGTGACGAATTCTTGTGTTTCTTCTTGTCAAACTTACCATCCTTTCGTAAGAGTTTTCCTTTAACGGCCAAACCTTCGCCAACAGTCGAAGGTTTATGCTCCTTTCGTTCGTTCAGGTCCTTTGAATATAGGGCTGATTGGACTTCTTCAAAGGTCAGGGACTCCCTTCGATACAAGAGAGTTTCTTTGAAGTGAGCATGTGATCGAGGCAAAGTGCACAATAGTAACATCACTTGATCTTCATCATCGATCTTTACATCAATATTTTCAAGATTGAGAATCAGCTTGTTGAACATATCCAACTGCTCAACCAACACTTTATCTTCAACCATCTTGAATGAATACAAAGCTTGCTTCAGGTAGAGTCGATTTACCAGCGATTTGGTCATATACAAACTTTCAAGTTTTGCCCATAACCCTGATGCCGTCGTTTCCTTTAATACCTGCCGGAGAACCTTATCACCAAGGCTCAACAAAATTGCGTTGTGTGCTTTCTCGATCATATTCGTCTTCTCTGCTGCCGTTAATGCAGCATTCATGGCTGTCTCTCCCTTCAACGCTTCCAAACAACCCTGCTGAACCAGTAGGGCTTTCATCTTCAAGCGCCATAGACCGAAATCATTCACTCCAGTGAACTTTTCAATCTCATACTTTGTTGACGGCATCTTTTCCACGCTCACCGCACCAATTTGTTGTGAAAAACAATGTCAAGAACAAAATATAATAGGGAATTAGGGAAGATAAGAAGAACACAAGGAATTGGTTATAACTGCTATTCTTTTACTTTCTCTTAAAACAAGATTACAAGTTTACAAGAATAACAAATAACCTCTCCCACCCTAAATTAGGATTTGCAGCTTAGCAATGATGAGAGACTAGTATGCTATTTATAATAAAACCTAACATACTAACTAATGGGCTTTTTCAGCAAGGCCCATTACACAAGCTAACTTAATACACAAGCTAACTTAACAAATTAGGGTTTAAACACTAAAACCTAATTTAACATGCTAACAACCCTAGCATCTTCGACACAAGCATGTGAACAATCTCCGACTTCATGCTTAATCCTGTCGAACCATGAAGCTACCCTTCGACCATACTAGAGTTCGATCCAATATCTCACAACATCAATTTAGAATTTATATAAATTTACAACTTTATAACAATGTGTATATGAGTATTTATAAATAACTTTTCTTAATTGAAACACCTCAAATTACTTGTGTGAGTGTATATTATAAATAACTTACTAAAAATTATTTATTTATTATCCTACCTATTTTTTGTATATAATAAACAAAAAACTTTAAAATATGGGTTATGCTAATATGTGCTCTTAGAACACATGTTAAGGATACTATAATTAAAAAAATTAAATATTATTATTATTATTATTAGTAGGAGAGTTGGTTTTTAAAATATATCATTAATATTGTTATTATGAATGTAAGAGGGAGTTAGTACTAAATAAGAAAAAAAAGACGAGGATAAAAGAAGCAGAATGAAGTGATGTTCTCGTGGAGCGTTTCTCTCGTATTTCAATTTTTCACTTTTTTAAATTATTCTACTTCTAAACTATAATTGCAACAATAGCATGCTTTGACACCAATCTAGCTTACTTTCTTATTTATTGTAGGTTTTAGAACAACTACCATCTAACTTACTTTATTTAATGAACCAATTACCAACAGTTAAGTTTGATGATAGTTTATTTACTTTTGAAAAATATTTCTTTATTATTGCATGTTTTTAAGGATATGTGAGTTAAACTACTTTCTGTACACTGTTTTTTGTAAAGGAGAAGTGAGCAGTGACCTATCAATACCTCAGAAGTGAACAATGATCTGTCAATTTATCACTAGTGAACAAGCATACAACACTATTCTTGAGGTCTAATACGTTACTGCTTTATATGATGACTTGCTAATGTAAAGATATAAGTACAAGTGTACAACATTAGCATTGTGTCAAACATATATACTTTTCAACTTATCAACTTTCAAATGGGAGCTCTGAGCATCAATATTATTTTTTAGTTGATATTTAACTCTCAACTTACTTCATACTCTATTATATTTAATAAATTTTGGAATTTTAAAATTTAACAGCCCATGATTTTATGCAGATTTTCCTGCGGATTTTGACCTTAGGGACTAAAAGGTTAGTATTTTGAAATGACAAGGTTGTTTTTCAAAAAAAAAAAATTACAGAGAGCAAAATCAGAAAAGACCTATATGACAGGGGGTAAAATGGTATTAACCCTACTAATTTTAAACCCATTTATACATTTAGTAAGAATGCAATGTTATACTCTTTAATATTATTTACAATGAGGCATGTATCTATATTATAATAATTATCAAATTAAATTAATGTATATCAAGACAACTATTTCACATCTTTTTTGTATAAACAAATGTTTATACTATGTACTGAGTACAAAAAATAATGTGCTTAGTATGAATTTTTTAGGGTAAAAATTAAAACAAAAATAAGTGATTCTAAAATATTTTTGAGGGTAAACATTTTTTTTTCTTTAAATAAGAATCTGCAAGTTATTAATATGGATATAATATTGTGTCTTTTTTCAAGATACTAGATTTGAGAGTAGGGATGGCAATTTGGTCCATTCCCAGTGGGTACCCACAAAAATACCCACATCAGGTAGGGTAAAAACCCTAAAAAATGAGTATGGGAACGGGCACGGATAATTACCCATTAAAATATGCGGGTATGAGTACGGGCACAGGTACCTTACTACCCACCCCGTCCCATACCCACACTACATATTTCTATAATATCATTTATATTATTATATAAAAAATGCATGTTTCTAAATTTTTTTAAAAAATATATCACTATTAAATCATTACACGTCTTAATAAAAGTGTTTATTTGTTTCTTAACTCAACAGTAACATGCATAATTTTTTTAATATTGTTAAAAAGACTTAAATTATATGATATTTTGTAATTAAATGATTTACTTTTACTATAAATGCGGGTAAACGGGTACGGGTATGGACATTGAGGTACCCACACGATACGGGTACGGGTATGAATATTGATATCCACGCGGATTTGGGCTCGGGTACGGGGATTTTTTTAAGCTACGGGTATGGGGACGGGTACTATAGTACCCTGCCAAAACCCTGACCATTGCCATCCCTATTTGAGAGGGCTATTTAATTGTAGCATCATAGAGCTATTTATTTGTACCGGTGATATTACTATGTCTTGTCATATTGTTGTGTTGAAAATTTATATCAATTTTATATACGTATTATTTATTATTTAACGGACAAAAAAAATTATATATTTCTTTGAGCAAAATCATACATTTTAATGTAATTTAGTTCCATTTATTTTTTTACTTAATGGTATTGGTATTTGAATTTGTTACATAAATAAACATAATAAAACATATAAAATATTTGTCAATAATAATATAAAAAATACATGATACAAATAGCTATTTTATTTTTTATTACAAAATAATAAATGGATGCATTTGCTAATATATTTTGGTTTTATTCTTTCTCACTTCATAAAAAAATATTGCTATTATTTATCAATGTATTTAAAAAGAGAATCTTTTCTTATAAATGTAACCTGGTAGTATCAATTATGTTGCCTACTCATTTTGTGCATCACATATAACCTAGGATAGATAGAGTAAGACCATATTAACTTTGGCATTACAATGTAAACACTTTATTATTATTTTCGGGAATGTCTATATACTGTTCTATTTTACTCAGCCATACATACAACTATTAATATTTTATTATTATTTTTCTATCTTACATACAATACTGTATTATATTACTTCCTCTGGTCCCATTTATAGGAAAAGATTCCCTTTCTAGATACATTGAATAAATAATGTATTTGAACAACATATTGTCCGGATACATTACTTATTCAATGTATCTAAAAAGAAATTTTTTTCTTATAAATAGGACCGGCCGAGATAGTAGTTTTTTTATCCTGTACACCTGTTTTCGGAACAGTTACAGTCTATCATAAGTTTATTTTCTTACTCTCCATATGTACTTCTCTATGACATCCATAAGTTTATTTTCTTACTCTCTATATGTACTTCTCTATGACATCCATAATATATTGCTCGTCTTTAATCCATATTTCATTACTTTTTCTTTTATAATAATCTGCACAAGTACTATCCATTTGCATTTTTTCTTTATTAAATTGAATTTCTCGGCATGTACTTCGGTTGACATTGCCAAGCATATAACATTAATCTACTCTGCTTTATCTAATGCATAGTTTATACATTTTTTATCCAACTTTTTTTCTCCACACCTCCAAATAAGTGTGTTATTTTTTAATTAATTATATTAATAATATTTTTAATTTAAGATACAAATATTTTTTAAGAATATAATAATAGTTTTTTAGTTTAATTACGGGCAAAAAAATGTTTATCATTGAAATTTCAATTAAACTAATTAAAAAAATATAAGTAAAAGTGTTTGTCATTGAACAGAATAATATTTAATTACGGGAAAAAATACTCTGTTAATTCAAATATTTGTATATAAATTTAAATATATAATTAATGTCAAAATAAAAATAATATTTATATACAGGAAAAAATACATTGTTTTTTTTTTGTGTAAGCAAGAATTTAATAACCGGAGAACTAAGGGTTCTCCAACCTTGTTACAGAGGAAACGGATTAACACCGTCAAAAGTCAATATTACAAACCAATTATAATTACGACATAAAAGACACCGGGTCCTTGACAAAATCGTAAAAGCAACAATTGGGATGATCAATATCGCCTATAGAAGACCATCTCCATATCAAGATCTTGATATTCCAAATCATATTATTAACATTCAAAGTCTCATTCCTAAAGCAAAAACTATTTATTGTCAACCAAATAGATCCTTTGTGGGAAGCCTATTCACAAAAAGCCTCCAACCAAAACTTTTAAATGAAATAATATATTGATTATTTAATCCTTTCATTATTTGATTAATGATTCATAAGGGTTGTTATTATGAATGATTAAAAAAATACATATTTCAAAATTTTGATAAGTGTATCTTTAATTTTAATTTTAATTTTTAAAAAATCAAAAAATAATTTTAAAGGTATCAAAATACGGGAAACAATATATGGTTAACTCAAATACTTTTATAAATGATATTATTTTTCTTGTATATATTATTTTTATATACAAGAAAAATAATATTATTGATTTATGTACTTTTATAATGATATCAAAAACGAAATATTTTTGTTTTTTATTTTCTTATAATTATTTTTTGTTGGAAATTCAACTTTGCTTTATTTAAAAAAAAAAAGTTTTTCTTAATGTCACAATTTTTTTTCATACATTTTGACTCTCTTTTAATTTATCTTTCTAATCATATATTTTAGTTTTTATACAATTATTAAATACCATGCGATTTTGTTTTCAAAAATCGCATATAATTTAATTTGGATAAAAATAAATAAATACTTCAAATATTAATTTTTTTCTCATTACTGTATTTTTAAAAACAATAAAAATTATCTGTAAAAACAATGCGTGTGTCCGACCAGAAGAACCCGTGCGTATGCACGAGTTTGTTACTAGTTGTTAAAGAAAATGAAAAATTATATGTATAAACATCAAATACCTTTCTTCAAATTTTCAGCTTCAATATTTTATTTTCTTAATGACTAATAAATTTGTTCAATTTGATTTTACCGATGGATTTGAAGAACAATAGAGAAACAAATCTACAATATAAGAAAATTCATTGTTCTTGAATTACCATTTTTGCCCTTCTTGCCTTATAACATATCCAAGTGGCTACCTTCTTCAATCAGCTTCACAAATACACTTTTTTCTGCTGCTTTTTTATTCTATTTTATTTCTTCTCATTCTCATTTCTTGCAGCTTGCAAATCCAACTACTTTTCTTTTTCAACCTTTCTCGGTATTCACAATTTTTTTATATCCCATCAGCTCTGTTGCAGCAGCCTATGATGTCTACTTTACTTGCAAATGTGTATTTCCTTCTTTCCATACACAACACTTTATTTGAAAACCATCATTTCTCTCTTCAACCTCCTTCCTCAAACTGAACCCACCACCAAAACCCCTCTAATTTCTTTTTTATCAACACATATAATCTTCCTCCCTCTCTCTCATGGCCAGACCTTTCGAGCGAATATGCGATGTCAACGATACGAAAAAGTTATTGAAGGTGGCAGTTTGAGTGGAACATAAATAGAGTGTTATTTCGAACAACAAGGAACATTTTGTAATGATTTTTGTCGAAAAGGATGTAAGTGATTTTCGGCTTCAGATTCTTAGGTTGTTTATATGCATGTATTAGTTTTTGTGTGACTTGTCTTTTACTAATCTTTTCTTTGACTGAATTAAATATTCAAAACTTTATATGATGTGTATTATGTATCTTATGTATCTATTTCAGTAACCATCATATTTTCTTCCCATGTGTTCATATTAGTAGTGAATGCAAATTTTTTTGCAAGTTTATTAGTAGTTCATTTATGTATATTTGGTTTTTCTCTAAAAAATGAAAACTCGAAGTATGTAGTTAAGTTTTTGTAGGATTTGCGTCTCTGTTAAATAAGTTTGACTCCTAAGCTTGTCTTTGACAATTATATGTCGTTTCTCTCTTGTCTTTGCGTTTCTGTTAAATAGTTTATGTACATTTAGTTTCTCTCTTACAAATGCAAATTCCCTTGTCTTCAAATAGTTGTTAATTTTTTGTATGTCATTTCCTACAACAGGGAATCAACTACCGTGGGTGGTCTGTGTAACGGAGAACTATCTTCAACAAAACTTAAAAAGATCATCAAATTGGAGAAGAAAATTTAATTGTTATCATGTTATGTTGCATTTGACCTTTGCTATGTAATATTTTGAGCCATGTTTTGTGTTCTACTTTTAATCTTCTGTTAATAATATGGACCTAAGAAGACAAGTCTCAGGATGTTTATGAAGTCATCATTCTTCCTTTATATTTTTCATTACAACTTATTAATAGATCCTTCTGTCTTTATATTTTATATTACACCATCATGTCAAAATTTTATTTTCAATATTACACCCTTTTTTTTGTCATAGCAAGCCAAAAGCCTCTTTTCTCAACAAACAATGTCAAAATCTTCTCAATAAAAAATAGTCTATTTGCGTATTAAATAGTACAACAGCTGACAAAAAGGTGCATCTTTAAAATACAAATAAAATCTCTAGCTATAATCTCTATATTATATCATTATTTAACTAAAATAATGGACATTCACATATATATATATATATATATATATATATATATATATATATATATATATATATATATATATATATATATATATATATATATATATATATATATATATATATATATTAATATTCTACTACTACATTGAAGTTTAAAGATAGTACCAACACACATATTATATACTCTACAATGATGACTACTAACCAAAGCAGCACAAAAAGGAAATTTCATTTGACTGCCACAACTTCTTTTTACATAACTCTGTTAAATGTTGTTTTTTTATATATTCTTAAACATATGATTCAATGGCCATTTCAAATATGAGTCTCAACAACATAATTATTTATTTATTTTATTCGGTCATCTACCTATACAAGTACTCTCATCCAACTTATTTCAATGTGTGCAATCACCTAGGTACCTGGATAGATGTGACTGCACCTGCTGAGACTTTTCAAATAACTTTAAACTTCCCCGCAAGCAACCACCTACTTTCCATTTCTCCCATTCCCAAAAAAAAATTGATTTCTACCAGGTGCATTTATTGGATGTGCAGTGAGCAGCAAAATATGTGACATGTGGGAAGTGCATCTTTCATGTATTTTTGTTTTGATATACTCCCTCCGTTCCTTTTTAAGTGTCATTTTAGCAAAAAGCTCTTCAACCAAGATAGTAGATTGTTAGAGTTACGTTTCCTATCATACCCTTATTTATTTTTCTCTTTCCAAATAAGTTCATTCATACACTCTCTTTTTCCAATAGCTAATTGAAAAATGTGAGGTGGAGTTATTGAGAAAATAAGGGTATAATTGACAAATTATAACATTAAATTATAAAACGACACTTAAATATGAACAAAATAATTCTTCTAAAATGACACTTAAAAAGGAACGGAGGGAGTATTTATTTATATAGTAAATTTTTTTTAACTTTTTTGTTGTTGCTTCAAGTAGCGGGAAGTTTAATATTTTCAAAAGTTACCCTCTATTTTTTAGACTGCATCTTCAGCACCATTCATTTTGGTTCAGTGCAAATATGGATTTTCCAACATCACCATTTTAGGTAAGTTCACACTGCACATGCAGATGCATTACGCTTCTGTGTATATATTTTTTTTAATAATGAATCCTTCTATATCCCTCATACCACTTTCACTATTTTAGGTAAGTTCACAATTCTATTCTGAATGGATTTGAAAGTAAAGAACATTGTAAACTACAATATATTTCATTGAATATTAACAATGGAAACATGTAGTTATTGATCAAAATAGTGAATATTAGCGGGATCATGAAATTGTTGATCATAATATTGAATATTAACGGGAACCTAAAGTTACTGATAAAATATTTTGAAATTAACAGGAACCTAAAATTACTTATTAAAATATTGAATATTAACGGGACATAGTTGACATTGTTTTTAAATTGTTTTTAATCGATTTGCTTCATTGTGTTTGTTTTAGGGACATAGTTGGCATTTTCACGATTGTTGCTGCATTGCTGTGCACTAGTCCTGGCTACTAGGTCTCGTTGTTCTGAACTTGTTACTTTTGATCCTGAAGTAGAGAGAACCTTGCACACACTTCATAGAGCATGCCAGGCTAGCAATAGTTCACCTTCACCGACCATAGTTGAGTCTGATTCTGAGTCCGACTATTTGCATAACTTGTTTGCTTCTGATTCTGAATTTGCTTTTGAAATGGTTGACAATAGAACTCTAAGACAACTTGCAGCCCCTGATGTGAATTATAATGGCTTGTGTATTGAATATGATGTTGTGGCTATTCCTTTTGAATTAAAATCGGGTTTAATACACTTGTTGCCAAAGTTCAATGGTCTTGCAGATGAAGATCCACACAAACATTTGAAGGAATTCCAGGTGGTGTGTTCTACACCATTGAAGCCTGAAGGGATCACTGAAGATCATATGAAACTTCGTGCTTTTCCTTTTTCTTTGCAGGGTGCAGCGAAGGATTGGATATATGATCTCGAACCGAATTCAATCACAAGCTAGAATGCTCTAAAAAGAGTGTTCTTGGAGAGATATTTTCCTGCCTATAGAGCTGCTAGTGGTGGAGCACTTGTTGACAAAACTCCAGCTGCTGCCAGGGCCCTCATTGAAAATATGTCCTTAAATTCCTAGCAGTTCACCACTCGAACCAATTCTGTCCAGACCAAGGGTGTACATCAAATTCAAGGTTCCTCGAACAGAGCTTTAGAAACCAGAATTGATGAGCTGACCGCTTTAGTCAAACAACTTGTAGTAGCAAAACCTCAAACAACAACTGTATGTGGCATTTGTACAGCTCATGATCATCCCACTGATACTTGTCCTCTTCTGAAAGATGATACTGTTACCGAGCTGCCCTAGGCTTATGCAGCCAACCTTTACAACTAGAACAGGTACAATAACACCCCAGACTTGTCCACCAACAAATATCACCCCAATTGGAGGAATCATCCCAACCTTCGATATGGAAATCAGCAGCCCTCACAATAAAACTCACCGTTCCATTACCCCAGCCACATCACACCCCTCCAGCTACTACTTCCGGACCATCCTTGGAAGATCTTGTTAAACAAATGGCCGTGAACAACCTTCAGTTTCAACAAAGAACCGACACTAGCATTCAGACCTTGACCACCCAGATGGGACAACTTGCTACTCAAATAAATAATATGCAAGCTCAAGGTTCGAACCAACTTCCAGCATAAACTGTTGTCAATCCGAATGGTAATGCTAATGTGAGCGCTATTTCTTTGAGATCCGGAAAGGTTACAGAACCAGCCCCTGAAAAAAATAAAAAAGTCATTGAGGTAACTTCTGAACTTTCTCCATCTGAACCTTCCCCTGTTGCACTTTCTTCTCCTTCTTCTGTTATGGTCGAAACTGAAAAAATTAAAGAAAAGGAGTATGTGCCACCAGTCCCCTTCCCACATAGAGTTCTGAAGAATAAAAGAATTGAGGAGGGAGACAAAGAAAGAGAGATTTTGGATGTGTTTCGAAAGGTGGCGGTACATATTCCGCTACTTGATGTTATAAAACAGGTTCCTAAGTATGCAAAGTTTCTGAAAGATTTGTGTACTAACAAGAGGAGGATTAAGGGAAGTGAAAGAGTGAACTTAGGACAAAATATTTCTGCCTTTATTCAGCCCAAACAATCATCTGACAAGGCTGTAAGTGAGCAGAATGTTTTAGCCCTCACTACTTAGGTGCTGCCACAAAAGTAGAAGGATCCGGGAACATTTGCTATTCCTTGTACCATCGGGGATAGTAAATTTGAGAATTGCATGCTTGATTTGGGAGCGGGCATTAATGTTATGCCTACTTCTGTTTATAATAACCTTTGTCTTGGCCCTTTGCAGCATACAGGTTTAATCATTCAATTGGCAAACAGGAGCAACGCTCGACCCGCCGGGGTTGTCGAAGATGTCCTTGTTCAAGTTAACGATTTGATTTTTCCTGCAGATTTTTATATTCTAGACATGGAAGGCGAAACAAAGACAAGCAGAGCTCCCATAATTTTAGGCAGACCGTTCATGAAAATGGCAAAAACAAAGATTGATGTTGACGATGGAACCATGTCCATGGAATTTGGTGACATTGTCGCAAAATTCAACATTTTTGACGCCATGAAACATCCCTTGGAGGAGCATTCCGTTTTTCACATTGAGTTGATTTCTGAACTAGTTGATGATAGTTGTTCTGAATTATTTGCACTTGATTTTCCATCACTCTCTGATTTTGATGATATTTATTCATGTCCTGATTGCACTGACACTAACGTTTGTGTTCTTTGTGCTGAGATTGATGCTTCCTTGCAGCCTGATACATTTCCTACAGTTGAATTACCGATGAGGCAGTTTTTTCCGTCGATGCTCTTGACATCCCAGCCTCCCCAAGCATTCCATCCATCGAGCAGCCCCCTCCCTTAGAGCTAAAAGAGCTCCCTGAGAACCTGAAATATGCGTACTTGGAGAGTAATGAAAAACTGCCTGTTATTATCTCTTCTAACCTTGATTTCGATCAAGAACACAAACTTTTGCAAGTTTTGACGAAACACAAGAAGGCAATCGGGTGGACATTAGCCGACCTTCCGGGTATTAGTCCATCGATGTGCATGCACAAGATTCTACTCGAGGATGGATCCAAAACAGTAAGGCAGCCCCAAAGGAGGCTTAATCCTTTGATTCTTGATGTTGTGAAAAAAGAGGTAACCAAACTCTTGCAAGCAGGTATCATTTATCCTATTTCTGACAGTAAGTGGGTAAGCCCCGTGCAGGTTGTACCTAAGAAATCTGGACTTACAGTGGTGAAAAATGAAAATAATGAACTTGTTCCCACTAGAGTCCAGAACAGCTGGAGATTGAACCAAGCTACGAGAAAGGATCACTTTCCTTTACCGTTCATTGACCAGATGCTTGAACGACTAGCTGGTAAATCACACTATTGTTTTCTTGATGGATTTTCAGGTTATTTTCATATTCATAATGCACCGGAGGATCAAGAGAAGACGACTTTTACTTGTCCTTTTGGTACCTTTGCTTACAAGAGGATGCCTTTTGGTCTTTGCAATGCTCCTGGCACTTTCCAGCGATGCATGATTAGTATTTTTTCTGATTTTATTAAAAATTGCATGGAAGTTTTTATGGATGATTTCACTGTCTATGGTTCTTCTTTTGGTGCATGCTTGAAAAGTTTAAACTTGATTTTAGAAAGATGCATCGAGACTAACCTTGTTTTAAATTATGAAAAATGCCATTTTATGGTTGAGCAGGGAATCGTTCTTGGTCATATTATTTCTGGAAAAGGAATTTCTGTTGACCCTGCCAAGATTGATGTGATTTCTACACTGCCTTACCCTTCTTGCATTCGCGAGATTCGTTCTTTTCCTGGTCATGCTGGTTTTTACAGGCATTTCATAAAGGATTTCAGCAAGATAGCTCTTCCGCTGTCAAACTTATTGAAGAATGACGTCACTTTCAGCTTTGATGACAAGTGCAAACAAGCGTTTAACTTCTTGAAGAAAGCATTGACATCCGCTCACATAATCCAGCCCCCTGATTGGACCCTCCCTTTTGAGCTTATGTGTGATGCTTCTAATTATGCAGTTGGGGCTGTCCTTGCACAAAGAGTTGACAAGGCTGCCCATGTTATTTACTATGCTTCTAGGACTTTAGATTCTGCACAGTCAAATTACACTACCACTGAAAAAGAACTGCTAGCTATTGTTTTTGCTCTTGAATAATTCAGATCTTATTTGCTAGGTTCCAAGGTTGTTGTTTTTACTGACCATGCAGCTTTAAAGTACTTGCTGAAGAAGCCGGATGCAAAACCGAGATTGATTCGGTGGATGTTGCTTCTCCAAGAGTTTAATGTTGAGATTAAAGACAAAAGTGGAGCTGAGAACTTAGTGGCTGACCACTTGAGCAGGATAGAGAGTGATGAAGATCCTTTTCCTATTAAGAATGACTTTCCTGATGAGCAGTTGTTTCTTTTGCATGGGATTACACCCTGGTTTGCTGACATTGTTAACTTTCTTGTTGCTGGTGTTTTTCCCACAGGTGCATTGAGATCACAGGTTCACAAACTCAAGAGTGATGCCAAATACTATGTTTGGGATGATCCATATCTATGGAAGTTTGGTAGTGATCAGGTAATCCGGAGATGTGTCCTCGACGATGAGATTGAATCTATTTTGAAATTTTCTCATGCATCTTAAGTTGTCGGACACTTTGGTCCTCAAAGAACTGCAAGAAAAGTTCTTGATTCAGGTTTCTATTAGCCAATTATTTTTAAGGATGCTTTTGAGACTTACCGCACTTATAAAGAGTGCCAGATAGTAGGTACAAACATTACTCGTAAGAGTGAAATGCCTCAGCAGCCTATGCTTTTCTGTGAGGTATTTGATGTATGGGGGATCGATTTCATGGGTCCCTTTCCTGTATCATTTGGTTTCCTTTACATTTTGCTTGCTGTTGATTATGTTTCAAAGTGGGTGGAAGCTATCCCCACTAGGACTAATGATTCTAAAGTTGTCACAGAGTTTGTCAGGTCTAATATCTTTTGCAGGTTTGGAATACCGCGAGCTATCATCAGTGACCAAGGCACTCATTTTTGTAACCTCACCATGGAAGCTTTACTCTGGAAGTATGGAGTTGTGCACAGAGTCTCTACTGCATATCACCCACAAACTAATGGGCAAGCTGAGATCTCAAACAGGGAGATCAAACATGTTTTAGAGAAAATGGTGCAACCAAACAGGAAGGATTGGAGCCGTCGTTTAGAAGACGCATTTTGGGCTCAAAGAACAGCTTTCAAGACACCCATTGGGATGTTTCCTTATCGACTTGTTTTTGGTAAGGCATGTCATCTTCCTGTTGAGATAGAACACCGTGCTTACTGGGCGGTGAAGAGTTGTAATTTGGAGATGCAACAAGCAGGTATTGAAAGAAAACTCCAATTGCAACAGTTGGAAGAGCTTAGATTAGAGGCTTATGAGAGCTCTAGGATCTATAAAGAGAAAACTAAGCACTTCCATGATAAAATGATTTCTAGGAAGGAATTTTCTGTGAGCCAACAGGTTTTACTGTTTAACTCCCGACTTAAGCTTATGGTTGGGAAACTTCGATCCAAATGGATTGGCCCCTTTGTTGTTACTAATGTTTTCCCTCATGGTGCAGTAGAAATAAAAAGTGCAGGTACTGACAAAGTCTTCAAGCTTAACAGGCAGCGGCTGAAGTTATTCCATGAAAGTTCGGTGCCTGAAAATGTCAACATAGAGGAGCTTTCTTTGGAAGCACCTAACTACACTGCAACTTGATCAGGGAGTCCTTCTTTCCTTCTCTCTACTTTATTAGTAATGTCCTTTCATTGAGGGCAATGCTTAGTTTAAGTGTGGAGGAGGAAATCGTGTGTTTTATTTGTTAGTTTTTTTATTTAATTTCAACCAATAAAAAATGCATCTTCTTGAAAGTTTTAGGCTATAGACTGATCTGAGTCGAGTTTTCGGAGACTTGAGAAAAATTCACAAGATCGGTATCATTCTAACACCGTAAATCTCCTGCATATGGAAATTGATTTGAATTTATTAATATGTTTTAGCCTTAATTTCTCATTCTTTGACAGCTCTTAAGTAGTTTATTTCAGCAGTCGGCACCATCTCTCCCACACTTTACGCAGGGAAACCGATGAATATAAGTGAATGTTCCGAAAAAGAAAAAAAAAGAGAAAAGAAAAATAGAATACACCTTCTAATTTTGGTGACCCTCACCCGGTCACTTAACCCAACGGTTGTGTATTCTTCAAAAAAAAAAGTTTTCAAAACTCTTTATTAGTTGGTTCAGCGGTTTCTGGTGCTGAACTTGGTAGGGAGGATTACGGCCCGATCCCCTGCAACTACATCTGAGTAAACAAAGGGTTATGCCACGTAAGTATCGGAACCCCGTGCAAAAGGATCAGAGTCACTAACCGGTCGTCCTGCTATAAGTGTGTGGAGATATCGGGCTTAATGTGATTGCGCCTGAATGAAAAAGAGCAAAAAGGATGAGTAGGTTAGGCTATGGTATAATAATATGAAATGAATTGGTTTGTGTATTTAGGAGGCTTATGTCTGCATATCTGTGGTTAGTGTTCTTACGATGTCCTTAGTGTGCAAGATTAGTACCTCTCGATGCAAACTTACCCGAAGAAGATTTGTAGCCTAGGATGCGCAACTGTTGATGTATTTGTGCTTTCTTTGTTTTGTTTTTCATTTTGCTCGGAGTGCAAAAATTCAAGTGTGGGGGAATTTGATCAGTACATTTTGATGCACATTCCTCTACGGTTGTACTTATACATTTCCATGGTTTGCTTGTCTTATTTTTGTATTTTATAATGTTTTTATATTTTAATTTATTTTTATTGTTATTTGATTTTCGTATTTAATTTTCAGCTTTAGCAGTCTGCACGGAAACGATCATAACTGGAGTTCCAGGAGTCCGATTGAGGCGTTCTAATAATCGACGGAAAGCTAAGAGAAAGAGCTATAATTCTTATGTTGGAGTCGAAGTCAGAATCGACTGTAGAAGGGCCAGAAAATTCGTTGAAGTTGCAGCACTAGTTTTAGTTAAGTTTCTGGTCAATAAGTTTTGGGCATGGGTCGTATGTTTGACCCAGTTGGATTGTAAAACGGGTTGTACTCTTTCCCCTTAGGGTAGCAGCCGCGGTACTGTAGCATCGATCTTCCATTCACGAAAAATATTGAAGCTTGTATGAATTCCATGGTGAACTAATACCCTCTGGACGGATTTACTGTACTCAGGTTCCCAACTTTGAGATTGCTATGATATTTACAATTTAATTTCGATTCCTTTCAATTATATTGTGTGATTGATGTTTGCTTAATCCAATTTTCATATGGTATTATTGATTTAATTTGATTGATATGTGTTCCGAATTTTAATCGTAGATTGACTTTGCTTAATTGTTAATTTGCGCCATCTTTTACCGTATGCTTAATCCGACAATAGGAACATATTTCTCATGATATCATTTACGCTTGTTAACTGATATTATCATCAAATAGGATAGAAAATCCGCTTAGGGAATTGTAATTTCTTCAGTCAATGATTAGTAAGAACCGAGGCAGTGGATCCGTTACTATAATCACTTAATTTAAAACAACTTATTTTCAGAAGAACTTATTTTAAGCGCTTTTTCTTAATCAGAAACCAAACCAACCCCCCCCCCCCAAATATCAATTTCGGTAGATTAATTTAAACAAGAATCCTTTTGAGAACGATATTTCGAGTCAATTGTCGTTGTACTACTTTTATACAAAACAACTCGTTTTTGATCCGCGCGCGACAGCGGATCACCATGACATCTTTGAATCTTTGAAGATGACTCACGAAGGCAATGCCCAATTCAAGGAGACAAAAGCTCTTGCATTAATCCAGAAGTATGAAGCCTTCAAGATGGAGGATGATGAAGACATTGAAACAATGTTTTCAAGATTTCAAACTCTAACTGCTTGTGGAGGTCGTTTTTTTAAACCTCCCAGTTTCACTTGGGAGGACGGCACGCTAGACCCTTCACGCGAAATTTGGAAGGAGAATGCGCCCGGTGCGGGATGTATTTTGTTTCAGTTCTTCCTACGATATCACACGAACTTTTTAATTATCCTAACGAGTAGGAGAGGGGAAAAAGATCTCAAATAAACCCTAGGAGTTTGCTAAGTGTGAGGATTCACCTAGACTAGAAATTCTGGAGTCCGGGGGGTCGGTTATACATAGGGAAGAGTTTAAGCACCCTACATATCCGTAGTACTCTACGGGAACCTTCTCTATGTCATTGTGATTGTGTTCGCTGCTAGTGATTGGGAAAGTTTCTCCTTTGTGTTAGGAGAGAGAATTGAATTGATTTGAAAAAGACAGACAGACAGACAAACTGACAAATTTTTGGTATTTTATTAGCTCACTGAGATTCCTTGTGAACCTCATGCCTACATATCCCTAATGGAAGTCAGAGCTTAATGTAGTTCGGGGAACTAATTAGGGATTTTAAATGATTTTTGGGTGCCTTGCTTGAAGCTCAAGGTTGAAGCTTTGAATTAAATCTTTGAATTAAATCTTTGTTTACAATAAAGAGACATGAAATCATCTTTACAGAGAGGTATTTCTACTATTCCACCACAAACATTTTTAAAGTGACAGAAAAGCTAAAAAAAATGATGTTTCATTAAAAGGGGAGTCTACTTGGTTGATCAAGTATGACAGCCATCGTGCCTCTAAAATGAAAGATTCTCAACCAAATTAGGGAAAGGGTCGTACAGGTCTGGGTGTGTTGCCAGAGCATGCCTTTCACGAGTCCTAAATGGGAGAATGTTTGAAATGATGATTTGTTTGAAATGATGATTATTTGAAATGATTGTTTGTTTGTGGTGAGATAGGAGAAATATCTACCTATGAAGATGAGCTATGTCTATCTATTGTTTGAAAGATTTGATTTTTAGATGGCTTGCATGAGGCCTAATCTTGAGGCTTTTGATTGATTTATTGACTCTGGGAGAAAAACTCTACTGGGGAGAATTTAAACTAAGGAGTTTTTGTGTTCTGTACAAAGCCCAGAAATGAGGCTGACTCTAGTTGCAGAGTGTTTATTTTATAGGTTTTATTTGGTGTTCTGTACAAAGCCCAGAATTGAGGCTGACTCTACTTAGGGAGACTCTATTTTGTGCCTTGTATGAAGTCCAAGGTTGTGGCTAACTGATGAGGAAACTGAATTTTTAAGACTATGGATGACTTTATTTGTGCCTTGTACAAAGCCCAAGGTTGTGGCTGACTTTTAACTGGGGGAGTTATTAATTTGTGCCTTGTATGAAGCCCAAGGTTGTGGCTACTCTGGCTAGAGAAAACATTATTTTCTACCTTGTACAAAGCCCAAGGTTGTGGCGGACTCTTAAAGAAACTAAGTATGGATAACTCTTATGGGGGAAAAGATCCTTGAGCTTAGGAATCTTTGACACATGAAATATGGTTTATCTGCCTTGTACAAAACCCAAGGGTGTGGCTACTTAAAAAATGAAGGACTCACTGGGGAGTTTTACTCTGTTAGAGGATTTGTCTATTAACAAACTGATTTATTTTTGTGCTTTTTGGAGGCTAACCCTTTCCAGGGGTTTTTGTTAAAATGAAGGAATGTGTGGAGGCTAACCCTTTCCAAAGGTTTTTGTTAAAATGAAGAAATGTGTGGAGGCTAACCCTTTCCAGGGGTTTTTGTTAAAATGAAGGAACGTGTGGAGGCTAACCCTTTCCAGAGGTTTTTGTTAAAATGAAGGAGTGATTGGAGGCTGACCCTTTCCAGGGGTTTTTGTTAAAATGAAGGAGTGATTGGAGGCTGACCCTTTCCAGGGGTTTTTGTTAAAAAGAAGGAGTGATTGGAGGCTGACCCTTTCCAGGGTTTTTGTTAAAATGAAGGAGTGATTGGAGACTGACCCTTTCCAGGGGTTTTAAAAGATGGCAGAAAGAATATATAATTGAGACTTCTTGTTTAAAGCCCAAGATTAAGGCTGACTCTTGCTGAGGATAAGCAAATATGGATCCTAGACTCTGCTAAGGGATATTGATGAAGATAAGGGTGACAGAGACTGTCCATGTCTCTCATTCTAAAAAAGTGTACTCAATATGAGATTGAGACAAACTTAGCTTGTTTAAAGTCTGGTTTAAAGTGGAAGAAACTCACCAGGGTAGGCTAAAAGGTAACTAAAGACCTGTTCCTATGTTTATAAGGAACCTGATGGGTCCTTGTATACAAGCTCAAGAGGAAGCTGGAAATGCTTTTAAGAAGCCTGTGGGTCCTTGTACAAAGCCCAAGAGGAGGCTAATCGAGGGTCATCTAGGGTCCTTGTTATTGCACAAGAGAAAGCTATGTGGTTTTGAACTTATTTTGGCTCTAAGCAAATGAGTAAGAGGTTTCACCGGGAATAATTCCTCTTTGGGTGGATGTGTCCTATTTTGGGTTCTAAGGCTTTTTTCAAGATGTTTCACCGGGAATAATTCATCTTGAGGGTTTGAACTACAGATCTCTAATTAGGAAAGAGCCTTCACCGGGAAGACGTTCTCAATCCTAGGCCATATTCCTATAATATATATAGTTTAACTATCCTAGGGTTTATACTCAAACGTAGTTCTAAACAAATATATAAAGAGTTCTATATTTGACAGTAATTTAAATAAAGACTGTAAATTGAAAGCTTGTAAAGCCTAACCTGGATGGAGTGAAGGCCTTTGAAGATGTATGTACAAAGCCTTACCAGCAATTTTTGTTGTTTTATTGATAACAATTGGATATTTATGATAAACAGTTAAAGGGTTTTTGAAAACAGAAGAAGTGAAGATGGACAAAGGTCACATAGGTATCTGAAGAGTTTCACCAGGAATAATGCCCTTCAAATACCATAAGAATGTTTTGAAAACAGAAAGGAGATTTTGAAAATATAGTTTTTGAAAACAAACTAAGAAAAAGAAAAGATGCTGGGACTTACACTCTAATAGAGACCCAATACTTTACAGTACTGGTTGATGGTTATGAAAACAGTTGAAAAATATTTGCAATTTGAAATGACTACTGTTGTGAAAACAGTTAATTAAAATAAAAGAGGGGGTTGGAACTTACACTCTATTAGAGGCCCAATGATTTATTTACTGTTTATAAAAACAATTGAAGGATGATTGAAAAGATACAAGGTTTTGTTGTGTGAACCTTAATCGTCTGTTTAATCGGATATTTGAAAACAGTTTAAATCATTTGACAAAAGTCAACTTAATTGAGATAATGTCAAAGTCTATACCTAATTAAGACCTAAATGATTAGGGTTTCATCACTAAACTATTTATGAGAGATTAGGTTTTGAAAATCAAGAGAAAACTATATTTAAAGTATTTTAAAATACTTTAAAAGAAATGTTATTTTAAACCTAAAAAAATGTCAAATAAATAATATTTTTTTTGTGATTTTTTGGATTAATCGTAAAATAGATATATTAAGTGACAAGTGTGTGAAAAATGAAGTGAAAATGATTTAGTTTAATAGGTGAAATAATTGTGTGAAGTTGTGAAGAAAATGAGTGAGAAAAGTGATAAAAAAATAAGGATTTGTCCCTACCAAGGCTTGAACTCACGCTCTCATGGTTACCACACAAAACAAAGCCAACTGAGCTACGCGCTCAGTGTGACTAAAGAGTGATTCCAGTTGTTTATATGTGAAGCACGCGTGTTAAAATGAAAAATAAAAACAAAAGGTCTGAGGGGGGGGGGGGATCGGACCCCAGACCTTGTAGCAAGAGAGAGTGGAAGCGCATGTGACCAAGTGAGCTAAACGATGTATTAGTTTAAAACACGCTTTCTGTTAATTATATTTTAAACTCTCCCCTGAGAATTCAAAAATGGCGCCACCCACCATCTTCATCTTCAACCTCAAGCTCTCCATTTTTGAATTTCTGAACTTGCTCGTTTCTCAACCAAACGTGATGGTGTAAACATGAATTTCGCTCCAAATTTCCTCACGAATCTAGATATGTAACTAATATCTATTTATATTAACTACAATTACCTAATTTCTCAGAAAACACGAAGAACGTATGAACCCTAAATTTAAAATTAAATGATGGATACGATGAATTAATGAATGGTGATAGAGGGTTTTTAATCCTCTGATGATGCTAAACAAACTGGTATCGAGATATATAAGAAAGAGTACTTGAATAAGTGAGGTGGAGTTTGAAAAAATACCTCTGAAAATGGAGGTCGTGAGGATGATGAAGAACACCTGGGCTTGTGTGAGTGATCCTAAAAGCTTCCTGGGGACTCAGTGATGCTAACTGAATGCTTATTATGACTTGAATCCCTCTGAATCGTCCAACTCGACTCCTTCAAATTGATCTTCAAGTGAACATGGAGGTTGATGAATTGGTTGTTACAGATATGCTGCAGGCATTTGAATAGCTTCACTACACCTCTAGGAACATGTTGATGTGCTTAGATTGGCTTGACACCTTCTGAATTCTTCTACAGACCTCCAATTGCTTAAGCTCCAAAGTGAGAGTGACTATGGTGTTACTCCACTTACAGAAGTGATCCAGGTGCTTGGATCACCTCTAATGAACCCCTTTGAGATGTTAGAATGCTTACTTTTCAAAGAAGAGCTCTGGTTTGAAGAAATCGATTCTTCTTGCCAAAGAACTTTGAAAAACCATAAGCATGAGGGAGAGAAAGAGAAAGCAAGAATTAGAGTTGCTTTGGTGTGAATTGTATGGAGGATAGCACTTGTATTTATAGGCAAATAGTTCAGTATAGTTGCAAAGGAGTGAGCTTGCTTATTGAAGTCATTTTGGTTTCTTAAGCATGAAGGAAGTTTGAAAATCACATATGCAATGATGGATTTTCGGGCTAGCTTCCCCAACCATTGATCTTGTATGATCCTAGGGGACAATTCTGATGCAGAGGAGAGTTCTAATTGGCTTAGAAGAAGATTCCTTGATGATTCACCAATATTCCATTTTGTAATGATTACTTAATCACATGGCATTGAATTTTTGAATATTCTTCAATCTCTTTGCAATGATGCATTTGATCCTCTCCTATCCTCTATGATGTTACTGAAGTTTAGAGGCATCAATTAGTGTAGGCAATTGCATAAAATTGCAAGTTTCAAAATTTGGCATGACCTATAATTTCACTACATGAGGCCAACTTTGAACAAGCATAACTCTTAGCTCAAAATGAATTTGGAGAAGGTTGAGCACAATTTGGAAAGCCCTTAACATGCACTTCAATTAATTAGTTTGGTGTTTGCCCAAAATCTTTAGGGAAATTAGTGAAAAAGTCCCATAAAGTTTGAAGAAAACTAGGGTTTTCTTGCAAGTTTTATGAAGGCAGTCACTTTGAAGCTCAATATCTCTTCAATGGTTGATTTTTAGCCAAACAATTATATGTGACAAAGTTGTTCATTGGATCAAAATTTACAACTTTCATGTTGGAAGTTTTTTTCAGTTTGTAGGTGAAATTTTAAGATATTCCCTTCCAAAGTTTGGCAAAAACCACTTGAAAACACTTAGAAAATTTTCTAAGTATGAAAAGTCAAACTTTGACTTTTTGATTCTTGATTGATTTTCTTGATTTTTCTTGATCAAATGACTTCAAATATCATATATTCATGATTTAAAACTTCAAAAGTCATGGTTGACCAAAATTTCCAAAAAGTCAAAGGTGATCTTGTACAGTTGACTTTTTTCAGATGAAGTGAATTTTTGGACTTTTGTGATGAATCAAACTCTCCTCCTCAAATGAATGATGTGAATGGATTATACTGAGGTAATAGAAGCTCTTGAGTTGTGATTTGAGTTTTGGATCCATGTCCTGATTAAAAAGTCAACTATCTTGGTGAATTAGGTCAAAAACCCTAATTGTCGACCAGATGAAATTGATGACTGTAGGCCTTGGATTGAAGTATAATGCCTTATGTATATTGTCATATGAACTAATTGAGGATAATTGAAGCCTTTGATTGATGCCTTTGAGCTTTTTAGGCTTTCCCAAATGTGATCCCTGATTTTAGTCCTTGATGGGCTCAAAACCCTAGACTGGTGAAGTAAGCAAACCTGAGTCCAGGTGATGGGTGTCTAATCAATCATAGGTGAATAGAATGAAGCTTTTGAGTCCTATGGTTTTGTTATAAACCATCCCTTTTATTGATTGATCCTTTGCCTGAGCTTTTTTGTTCCTGAACACCCCCGACTAAGTACCAGATGAATAAGTGACTGCTCTGAGTACCTGTTTTGACTTTGATGAAAAGTTTGGAGGTGTGACATCTCAGGGGGGGTCAAAATTAGGGTATGAAAGATGCCCCTATTTAATTTTCTTTCATTTGGAGGGAGAGAGATTGATATCTCGATCTCTTCTGAGTGAAAGAGACTTAAATACCAAAGAATGCCCGAATTTTGGGCGTTCTTGAGATGTTGTAGTGATAAAACTCCTGTAGAAACACGTTATGTGGTTTCGGGTGAATGGACGGCAATATAGGATGTGCAATCCATCTTCTTTAACCAAGTGTTGATACTTATAAAAAGGTAAGCAACCTCCCCTCGTTTCGGATGTCTGTATCACGAAACTGGTCTCAGTTATAATGACGATAAACAACCTCCCCTCGTTTCGGATGTCTGTATCTCGAAACTGGTCTCAGTTGTGATAACCATCCCTCGATCCGGATGTCTGTATCGTGGAACTGGTCTCGGTTATAATAACGATAAACAACCTCCCCTCGTTTCGGATGTCTGTATCTCGAAACTGGTCTCAGTTGTGATAATCTCCCCTCGGTCCGGATGTCTGTATCGCGGAACTGGTCTCAATTATAATTACGATAAACAACCTCCCCTCGTTTCGGAAGTCTGTATCTCGAAACTGGTCTTAGTTTTGATAACCTCCCCTCGATCCGGATGTTTGTATCGCAGAACTTGTCTCAATTATAATGATGATAAACAACCTCCCCTCGTTTCGGATGTCTGTATCTCAAAACTGGTCTCAGTTGTGATAACCTCCCCTCGATCCGGATGTATGTATCGTGGAACTGGTCTCAATTATAATGATGATAAACAACCTCCCCTCGTTTCGGATGTCTGTATCTCGAAACTAGTCTCAGTTGTGATAACCTCCCCTCGATCCGGATGTTTGTATCACGGAACTGGTCTCAATTTTAATGATGATAAACAACCTCCTCTCGTTTCAGATGTCTGTATCTCAAAACTGGTTTCAGTTGTGATAACCTCCCCTCGATCCGGATGTCTGTATCGCGGAACTGGTCTCAATTATAATTTGGACAATATCTCAGATAAAGAGAAAATTTCCAGAGGTTTGTTCCCTTATCAAATCTCTCATCAGCGTTTGTTGGAGAGATGACGTTTGATGATTGACAAGAAACTTCATCATGCTTTCTTTTAACTCGAAGCCCTTGAATGAATGTCACATAACCATGCGTCCTTTTGAGGGGCTAATGACTTTGCTTGAAGGCGGATGAACTGTCTTCCGAAGGAGGACCATCTTTGGTTGATCTGCTGGGGATTTGTTGAAGCATTTTCCCGGAAGAAAACTTGACGCTTGTCCACCTCGCCAGGGAATCTGAGTTATTTTCTTGATGAGGACTGTTATTCATTGACTCCGCTGGGGATCTATCCAACGACTCTGTGAGGAATTCAAATGCGAAACAAACTATCTTATCTGAAGAAGATTGTCGAGTGTCGCTCTGCGGAAGAGTCTTAATTGGGGAATTCCAAAAGTGAACAAACTACCCTTTTTGAGAAAGATATCTATTGTTGACTTGCTCAGGATTTCTCAAAGTAAACAAATCATATTTCTTTGGAAGACCACCACTTGTTAACCTGCTTGGGGAGATTCTCGTGTACGAACCGTCATCTTGAAGAAGAAAGTTCCTCCACGACTTGCAGGGGTAACTCGAGTTTATGCCTCAATGACTTGGGCACTAACATGATCAAAGCCTAACTAGACTATGCTGACTATGCAATTATGATGTGAAGTATGCATGAATATTATGACAATCATAAAATGTAAAGTGAATGTGAATAGAATTGTCGCGGATGTGAAATCCTATAATACGACTTGAGTCTTGTAATGATCCGAAGATGTCTTCTTCTTGAGAGATGCACTCCGCTGGAGATACCTAGTTACCAGTTGCCCGCTGAGTGATATGACTTGAATTAAAGATCCATCATCGGGAGATGTTCGCAAAGCGACCTTATTGGGGAAATTTTGGTTCCCGGAGTCTCAACCGTTTTTGGAGCAACTGTTTGCATTCTTCCTATTGTTTGTAAACCTTAGAAATAAATTTCACCTTTATTTTTGCAAGTAAATTCATTTTATTTTATGAAAACATTTGTTTCAAGAAAATGACTGTTTAAACTAAAAATGCATTCTTAGAAACTGAATAAGACTTGATTTGCAAAGAAAAGGCACAAGGCTCGAATTATTATTTATGGAATGGTAACCAGCCAAATGCTTGATTCCATGGAGTATTTACAAAGTTGGAAATTGGTAATTTTCGGGAAAAGGGCTACGATGAAACGTGACGACCGTTATCTTTCCCTTCCACTCTGAACTGCGCTATATTCGTGCTTTGTAGAAGATGACCTACTGATGCTGAATGCGCTATGGATTTCGAATGATCAAGTTTGTCCTGAACACAGTTACTTGCCATATATCCCTAACTTTTGTGTAAACTACCCCTTTCGGGTTTTAAGTCTACCGGGATTAATTATATATTTTTATGTCTCTAATTTTTGCCTGAATCGCCCTTTCGGGTTTTCGATTCACCGAGACGCTCTTTTTTGCCTAAGTCGCTCTTTGCGAGTTTTCAACTTAGCGAGCTGTTCTTATATTTATTTAGGCGAAGTATTTCTTGACTGCGTCGACGTTCACAGGACGGGTGAATTCTTCTCCATCCATAGTCGTGAGTATTAAGGCTCCTCCTGAGAAAGCTCTCTTGACCACGTATGGGCCGTCATAATTGGGAGTCCATTTCCCTCTCGAATCTGAGAGAAAAGATTGAATCTTTTTGAGTACAAGGTCGCCTTCCTTGATTGTGCGAGGTCGAACCTTTTTGTCGAAAGCTTTCTTCATTCTTTGTTGATATAGCTGTCCGTGGCATAAAGCTGTCATGCGCTTTTCTTCGATTAAGTTTAATTCATCGAATCTGCTTTGACACCACTCGGCTTCTGTTAATTTTGCCTCCATCAAGACTCTTATTGATGGGATCTCAACCTCTATGGGTAGGAATGCCTCCATGCCATATACAAGGGAGAAAGGAGTTGCCCTAGTCGAAGTACGTACAAATGTACGGTAACCATGAAGAGCAAACGGGAGCATTTCATGCCAATCTTTGTAAGTGATGACCATTTTCTGAATGATTTTCTTGATGTTTTTGTTAGCTGCTTCTACAGCTCCATTCATCTTCAGTCTGTAAGGAGATGAGTTGTGATGTCCAATCTTGAATTCTTCACAAATCTCCTTCATCATTTTGTTATTCAAATTTGACCCATTGTCAGTGATTATCTTGCTAGGAATGTCGTAGCGACAGATGATGTGATTCTTGATAAACCTGACGACAACTTGTCTTGTGACATTTGCATACGAAGCTACTTCAACCTACTTGGTGAAATAGTCTATGGCTACCAAGATAAAGCGATGTCCGTTGGACGCTTTCGGCTCGATCATTCCAATCATGTCGATTCCCCACATGGAGAAAGGCCACGGGGAAGAGAGTATATTGAGAAGAGATGGTGGTACGTGAATTCTATCGGTGTAGATCTGGCATTTGTGACACCTCTTTGCATACTGGTAGCAATCTGACTCCATCGTTAGCCAATAATATCATGCTCTCAGTATTTTCCTTGTCATGGTGTGTCCGTTGGTGTGAGTACCAAAGGGACCTTCATGTATTTCCCTCATGAGTGTTTTCGCTTCTTTCTTGTCAACGCATCTGAGCAGAACCATGTCGACATTTCTCTTGTACAGAACATCTTCATTCAGGAAGAATCTGCCAGCTATCTTTCTCAAAGTTCTTCTATCTTTCTTTGATGCCCCAAGAGGGTACTCTTGTCTTTGAAGAAAGTTTTTGATGTCGTGATACCACGGTTTGTCGTCGATGATCGCTTCTACTGTGAAAACATGAGCGGGCCTATCCAGGCGCATAACATCGATCCGAGGAATGTCATTCCAATGATTTATCCTAATCATGGAAGAGAGAGTGGCTAATGCATCAACCAAGTTATTTTCTTCACGAGGAATGTGATGAAAATCTACCCTATCGAAGAATGGTAACAATCTTCTCGCGTAGTCTTTGTAAGGGATTAGCCCAGGCTGACGTGTTTCCCATTCTCCTTTGATTTGATTGATGACCAAAGCAGAATCTCCGTATACATCCAAGTGTTTGATTCTTAGATCTACGACTTCTGCGAGACCCATGATTCAAGCTTCATACTCGGCCTCATTGTTTGTGCATTTGAAAGTTAATCTAGCGGTAAATGGAATATGGGTACCTCGAGAGGTAACAATGATTGCCCCAATTCCTCGTCCATAAGCATTGACAGCTCCATTAAAGATCAAGCCCCACTGGGATCCTATCTCAGGTCCTTCGTCTGGTAGTGGCTCATCGTAGTCTTTCATCTTGAGGTACATGACGTCCTCGTCTAGAAAGTCAAAACTGGTTGATTCATGACCATTGAGTGGATGGTGAGCCAGGTGCTCAGCTAGGATACTTCCTTTCACGGCTTTCTGTGCGTGATACTCAATGTCATATTCTGATAACAACATCTGCCAACGGGCAATTCTCCCAGTTAAAGCAGGCTTTTCAAAGATGTACTTGATTGGATCCATATGGGAGATCAAACAAGTAGTATGTCGAATCATGTACTGGCGGAGACGCTTGGCAGCCCAGGCCAAAGCACAACAAGTTTTCTCAAGCATGGAGTAGCGGGATTCACAGTCAATGAATTTCTTGCTCAGGTAGTAGATGGCATGCTCTTTTCTTTTTCGTCTCGTCTTGCTGTCCAAGGACACAACCATGGAATCTTCTAAAACGGTTAAGTACATTATCAAAGGTCTTCCTTCCACTGGAGGAGACAAAATGGGTGGTTCGAGCAGATATTCCTTAATGCTGTCGAACGCTTTCTGACAATCGTTTGTCCAGACGCAACTTTGATTTTTCCGTAGAAGTTTGAAAATTGGAGCACAAGTTGCTGTCATGAGATATATGAATCTCGAGATGTAATTCAGACGTCCAAGAAATCCTCTAACTTGTTTCTCGGTTCTGGGTGAAGGCATTTCTTGAATTGCCTTGACTTTGTCTGGATCTACTTCAATTCCTCGTTTGCTGACGATGAAACCAAGGAGTTTTCCTGAATAGACACCAAAGGTACACTTGTTGGGATTCAGGCGAAGCTGAAACTTCCATAAGCGTTGAAATAACTTTGTCAGATTCTGTATGTGATCTTCCTCATTTTCTGATTTGGCAATCATGTCGTCCACATAGACTTCCACTTCTTTATGCATCATGTCGTGGAAAAGTGTAGTCATGGCTCTTTGATATGTTGCCCCTGCGTTCTTTAGTCCAAAAGGCATAACGCGATAGCAGAACGTGCCCCAGGGGGTGATAAAAGTTGTTTTCTCCATGTCTTCAGGTGCCATTTTGATTTGGTTGTATCCTGAAAATCCGTCCATAAATGAGAAAACTTTAGATTTTGCTGTACTGTCAACCAACATGTCAATATGTGGTAAAGGAAAATCATCCTTAGGGCTAGCACTGTTCAAATCTCTGTAGTCGACGCACCTGCAGACTTTTCTGTATTTCTTAGGAACGGGAACAATGTTAGCTAACCACTGAGGGTACTCTGAAGTGACGAGGAAACCAGCGTTGATTTGCTTTTGAACTTCCTCTTTGATTTTCATGGCCATCTCCGGATGAGTTCTTCTCAATTTTTGCTTGACCGGAGGGCACTCTGCTTTTAATGGTAAGTGATGCTCCACTATACTGGTATCCAACCCTGGCATATCCTGATAAGACCAAGCAAAGACATCTGAGAATTCTCTGAGCAGTTGTATCAAACTCTCTCTGATCTCTGAATTGAGCGAAGCTCCAATCTTAACCTCTTTTCTGTTTCCATCGGAACCAAGGTTAATGATCTCTAGAGGCTCATTGTATGGCTGAATTGCCTCTTCCTTTTGTTGAAGTAACCGTGAAATTTCCTTTGATATTTCTTCGTCTTCTTCTTCCTCTGCCTCGAATACAGGAAACCCAAAGCTTGGAGAAGTCATACGGTCACACGTTACAACGAGGTATTTTATGATTAATCTGCATATGTGTGATAAGTTTTATTTAGACAACGAGGGAAGACTCGGTGTATGCAGTTAATGATTTTTGATGTTTTTTAAGGGTGTTTTTTAGCATTACTAATTTCCGAAAAAAAAGAAAAGGGAAAAACTAACGAAGGAACAAAATGAAATTTTTATTTATTGACAGTCATTTATTGAAACAAAGACCCTATAAACAAAACTCTATTGCTTTGGGCGAAGCAAAGAGGGACATTTTCCTAAGAAATAGTAAAATGCAAAGCCCTATGAAACATCTCTTCACCCTGGGCTATGGTGAAAGGACAAAATAACGGTGAAAGTTCCTACTTAGGAGTGCGAACAACAGTTGAAACTTCAACAGCTGTCCAATAGTGGTGAACCCCATTGTGCACTAGGTAATCTGGCACTTTAGGCTTGAGTTGGCCTGTGGTAGGTCTTGATTTACCAACCACTGTCTTTGCAACACTCAGATGATCTTCTTCTACTTTAGCAGACTGAGCGGTGTGAGCATACCCATTTCCAAGTGGAATATGTCAGTTTTTCTTTTGAGGAAACTTCCAATCTTCTGAATGGAGAGACTCGTTGTCAGAGACACTTTCGAGATCATCCTCTTCTGTATTTTGGTCTTACTCTTCTCCCAAGATGGCATTGACTAGGTATCTGAACTCTAAATCTGTAGCCTCAGAAGGTGATTTGGGGATATAATCCTCAATGATGACTTCACCAGTTGATGATGATGAATAGAAAGGTTTGTACATCTCTTTTGGCTGAGTAAGGTACTCGTAATCAATGTTCCATCCAGTTGGAACAATGTCTTCAAGAGAGATCTTTGAACTTTCAGGAGTGGAGTATTTCACCATGTAGTTGAATTTTCCGCTTGGTTCTCCTAATGTATCCCAGGTTTCTTCGGGGATAGGAGGAACTTCTTCTGATGAACCATGACTTCTGGTGGTGAAGCTGTTTGTAACTTCTTCACTGCTTGGTTGAGTCTTAACTTCAGATCCTTTAGTTGGATAACAGCAAGGTGAATCAGACTATGATAGGGATATGTATCCTGCCTCGAGAAGATAGGACATACATTCCACTTCAAAATTCTCATCAGTGTCTTCCGTACCGATGGTATTGACTGTTTGTTGAACAGGTTGAAGAAAACCTCCACTGCGGAAAGTCTCTTGAATTGGGAGAACTACCTCAATCCCTGGAATAACTTTTGATGATGTTGGAAAAAATCCAACTCCTGTTTTGTTCTTGTTGTTGGTAGGAATATCGATGTGCCCCCAACCATTGGTAGTGCCACCCTTCACAACTTGGATTGCAACCTTGTAGGAAGAAATAGACGCTGCTTTCTCCTTTTCTTTTTCCTTATCCAAGGAAAGTGCTTGGAATTTAGTTCCAGTGACTTCTTTTGGTTCTATGTCGGAGAATGATGACAGGTTGCTGATGATCAAAGCTCGTTCCCCACATACGGTTACCAATTTGTCATTCCTTATGAACTTCAGTTTTTGATGAAGTGTTGAAGTAATTGCCCCAGCCTCATGAATCCATGGGCGACCTAGCAAACAACTGTATTGTGCCGGGATATCCATAACTTGGAAAGTGATTTTGAACGTCCGAGGTCCAATAGTTATGGGAAGATCCACTTCTCCAAAAACTGACTTCCTTGATCCATCAAATGCTTTGACGATGACATGACTATCCCTTAGCGGGTAATCTTTGAAAGATAATCTTGACAATGTTGATTTTGGCATGACGTTGAAAGAGGATCCATTGTCTATTAGGACTCCTGTGAGAACATCACCCATGCAGCCAACTGAGATGTGAAGTGGGAGATTATGGTCCACTCCTTCTTCAGAAAGATCTTCGTCACAGAAACTCAGGCTAGTTCCTGCGGAGATGTTGGCAATGATACTTTTGAATTGTCCTACAGTAACACTTGGTTCTACGAAAGCTTGTTCCAAAACTTTCTGTAGAGCTTCCCTATGAGCTTTAGAACTCAATAGTAGGGAAAGAACAAATATCCTAGACGGAGTATGTAGCAGCTGATCTACAATGTTGTATTCACTCCTCTGGATTAATTTCAAGATCTCATCATTTTCTTTCGTTTGAGTAGCATTGGTCGGATGATTGTCTTGCCTATGTGGTGCTTCTTCCGAAGGTTTCTCCACATTTTCTGTCATTCTGTTGAACACTCGTCCACTTCTGGTGACTCGACTAACATCAGCAATGTTGACAATAGATGGTAATGGCATTTCCTTACCATTTTCAATGAATGTAGCGTTGTAGTTGTATGGTATAGCCTTATCAGACTCATACGGTACAGGACCTGGTAAGTAGATGACTAACGGAACGATTGCTGTCTTCCTGCTGTCATACTTGACTTGCATTGGTTAAACTTGATTAATTTGAGGAGATACGGTAAAGACTTCGTCATCTTCTCTGTTGGCAAGAACTGTAATGGTATTATCATCCTTTAGTTTCTGAATGTCGTTGCGAACGCGCAAACATCCTCGTGAATTTCTCCGACAGATTCTGCATCTACTGTAAGGATGGAAATCCGTTCCAAAGTAGGCAAGTCCATTTAAAGTCTTATGGAACCGGACTAACGATCCTTCGAGATCTTCAACTTTGTAGATTTTGTACTCTCCTGGACATCCTTGAACCATATTGACGTCGTGCTCAGTTCTGACTCGGATGTGTTGAATCCATCCTAAATCCATTCCTTCTTGTAATGCAGCTTGAACCACGACACATCCTTGATTATCCTTTGGACAAATTTCACATGTGAAGTAGTTGTGAGGTGGTACATGACCGTATCCAACTTGTCTAGCGTGCATCTTGACAAGATTTTCCCCTATCTGACGAATGTCGTAGATTTGAATGACATTGGGGTGCTGATCTATCAGATTCACTGAAGCTTCTTTATGCTGCGGCAAAGGATTTGCCTAGACTTTAGGATTAGTATCTTTGAAGGATAGCATTCCGCTCTTCACTAATTTTTGAACGTCGATCTTGAAATTGAGACATCTCTCAATGTTGTGACCTGGTGCCCCCTGATGATAGGGACAAGATTGGCCAGCCTTGAACCAATGTGATGATTCATTTGCAGGATTTGGAGGGCTCTTTGTCTGAATGAGTCCTTTCGCCAATAGTGTTGGAAATAAATCCGCATAAGGCATTGGCACGGGGTCAAATTGAGGATACCTTTAAACCCGATTGTTGTTGAAATTTGGAGGTCGAACCTGCTGCTGAGGTTGCTGTGACCCTTGTTGAAATGGTTGTTGCGAAACCCGAGGTTGATAAGCTGGCGCTGAGTTAACAACCGGAGTTACTGTAGCAACCTGAGGTTGAAACCTCTTTCTGATTTTGTGCAAGACATTGCTGACATCTTGATCCTTTTTCTTTTGGAAAGAACTTCCATACTTCCTTGGACCAATAGAAGATTCTGGTTCTTTGTTCAAGCGTCCTTCTCGAACTGCTTCTTCTAAGTGTACACCCATGTTTACCATCTCTGTAAAATCACTACGTGCACTTGCAACCATTCGTCCGTAGTAAAATGGACTCAAAGTTTTGAGATAGATTTTTGTCATTTCTTTTTCTTCAAGTGGAGGACAGATTTGAGCAGCAACTTCATGCCATCTCTGAGCGTATTCCTTGAAGCTTTCTCTATCCTTTTGAGTCATGGCCCGAAGTTGATCTCTGTCAGGAGCCATATCCAGATTGTACTTATACTGTTTGACAAAGGCCTCTCAGAGGTCTCGAAAAGTACAAATCTCTGAACTGTCCAAGTTCATGTGCCATTTGAGTGCAGCATCAATCAGGCTATCTTGAAAATAATGAATGAGCAATTGTTGATTGTCACTCTGAGTTGACATTCTTCGAGCGTACATTACGAGATGACTTTGTGGGCATGAATTCCCTTTGTACTTCTCGAACTCTGGTACTTTGAATTTGTGAGGAATCTTAACATTTGGAACTAGACAGAGGTCTGCAACATTCTTTCCAAATAGATCTTGTCCTCGGAGAGTCTTGAGTTCCTTCTGCATTTGCATAAACTGTTCCTGGAACTCGTCCAATCTTTCATACATGCCAGCGTCCTCACTGGGAGCGTGATGATATACTTGTCCACCCGGTGGAGGAAAAGTATGCATAATCGGTCGTGGAGAAGCCATGACAGCAGATCTTGGTATCTCAGCATTCTGTTGTGTGAAACCCATTGCCGTTGCTCTTGGAACTTCAATTTCCAGAGGTTTGTAACCCTCCGGTGGACGCATATCCATTGTGACTCTTGGAACTTCAGAAGCTGGAGGTATGTACCCTTCTGGAGTAAAGTTATACGGCATGCCCCAAGGTCGGTAGGGTGGCATGGTATACTGAGGAATAGGAGTAGAAACAATCTCGGAAACCACAGTCCTTTGCGGTTCTTCTGGCGTTGCTTGATTCTGCGCAACCACCGGGGCTTCTACCATACTATTGAGCCTTTCAAAAGTATCTTTGAGAGTATTAATCTCTTCTCTGAGTTCTCCATTCTCTTGTTCAAAGTCTTCTATTCTTTTCTTGTGACTTGAACGAGTGTTGTATGGATGAGACAGCTTGAATGCCTTTGTTCACCTCCTTCTCCTCCTCTCTTTCTGGAGAAAGGAAAGTGACTATTAAATCTGCGACAATTCTCGTGTTAGTGCGTACGACTAAAGCGATGCATAATGTGTAATTAAGTTATTATTTTTCAAGGAGACATCATAATTACGTTATGAAACATCAAACTTTTATTAATTAAGCGAAAATGCCGTTTCTTACACACTTTGAAAAGGGAAATACAGAGAAACTGAGAGAAAGGACTGTTAAACTTTGACGAAGAGCCGACTTCATGTTCTAACATTTTCTTCTGTTTCTTGAGCTGAGCGTTCTTTGACGTGAGCTGATCGATGATCTAGGAAGCAGGAGGGATATGATGAGAAAGTGACGATTGTGTCACCTGTCGATCGAGTACTTCAAGTAACTCATCCTTCCTTCTTAGGATGTTTTGAATCTCAACGTTTTCCGTGTTGACGATTCGATACTTGTTCCTCCAAGCATTCCTTTCTTGGCATACCTTGTTTAATGCCGCTTGCATTTTTTCAACATCGGTGGAGAAAAGGTAAATTGGTTCCCTTAGGGGAATAGGTTCTTGATGTTGATATGGCATCCTGAGCTTGAATGCTCTGACGCGTACCCATTGAAGGTAAGGATCCAAGGAGATGCAAAGATGTTTTCCTAACAATCTTCTCCCTTTTGTGTGAACAAGACGCCAGGCTTGGACAATTTCCTTCTTCAGCATGTTACCATGATCGCCGATGTTCTTGAAGAACAGACCCTCCAATTGAATACTACTTGGAATATTTTTCATGGGATAGCCGTATTGACGACGGGCTAAAGCTGGATTGTAACTGATTCCTTCCTTAGTTCCAATAAGGGGTACGTTGGGATAACTTCCACAACTGAAGATGATCTTAGTTTCGTCGTTGTCAGGACTACACCAATCAATGTCTGTATGAGTGAGGGACATGATTTTCTATGACCAGTAAAGGCCATCCCTCATGTTCCAGAAAGTGCTAGACTTTGGCAGGTGCGAGACGAACCATTCGTATAACAACGGTACGCAGCATGTGATTAATCCTCCTCGCTGCAGGTTTATTGAATGCACAGAGTGATAAGCATCCGCAAGCAAGGTTGGAACTGGATTTCCAATCAATAAGATCTTAATTGCGTTGATATCGACGAAATCGTTAATGTTAGGAAACAAAAACAATCCGTAGATAAGCAAAGCCAAGATTTCCTCAAATGCGCTCATATCTTGGATGCTGACGAAGTACCGAGCTTGATCCAACAAGAACTTGGAGGGTAATCCTTGAATTCCCCCTCTACTCACCATATGAGTTCTGATGTCGACTAAGTTCAAGGGAGTAGTTGCAGCAATGATAATGTCGTCAGGATTCTTTTCCAAACCGGAGTACGGATCTTGCGCGTACACGGGTATCTCAACCAGACGAGAGTACTCCTCCAACGTAGGCATGAGTTGATAATCTGAAAATGTGAAGCAGTGATACGTTGGATCATAAAACTGTACCAAAGTGGGAAGGATCCCATCCACAATGTTAGTGCTGAGAAGAGGCAGAAGTTTTCCATACTTCTCCTTGAAAGCCTGGGGGTTGACCACCAGTTTTCCGAGCTTTTCCAATTCCTCGACCTTAGGAATTTTGAAGGTGTATTTCCTAGCTCTCTTTCTTCCGTAATCCATGGTATAGATCCTTAAGTCCTTTCTCCGTTTCTCTCTTTCTATGAAGTTCAAAATGTTTGTTATTTAGTTTCCTTGAAAAACGACTCGAAAAAGACTCTTTTTGGTTTTAATTATTATGATGAATGATTCATGAATGCATGAATGCACACACAAGAGTTTTTAAACAAACATGGCGTAGAAGGGTAGAGTGGTCATGAAGTCACAACGCAAACCTCGCCCCAATGGTAAACTAAGGATAAGGATCTTTGTACCTGTAGAACGGGTTCTAGGGGTCTCAGAGTTTTTGCTCAACCTTAAAGATACGTTGATTGGTATCTATAAGAGAGTTTTCTCTGAGTGTAGTATCTGCGTGACAATTACTTTCGTAATCACCGCTCTACGTCCTAAAAAAGGCTTTAAGAGGGGTTAATGTGCAGGCAAATCCCAAGAGTAGATTTGGAAACCAAGATTAGAGGGCCTTCACCGAGAAGACATCCTCCATCCTATCTTATGTTGCACTCAAATTCGGGTATAGGATTTCTCACCACAAGGGGGAATCAAGCCCTTTCCCGATACAGAATAAACAAAATAAACAAATATATATTCAGCAAACACATGAAATGACACAGAGGTTAGGCAGGACCTCTCTTGTTTGAGGGGGAATTTGGCATCCCTAATTCCTCATTCGGGCTGGACCAGCAACTGGTCAACCATTGGTTTGGATGAAACACCAAGGTTTTTAACACTTATATCTCCAGCAGAGTCGCCATTTTTCTGTGGAGGTCGTCTTTTTTACCTTCCCGTTTCACTTGGGAGGACAGCACGCTAGACCCTTCACGCGAAATTTGGAAGGAGAATGCGCCCGGGGCGGGATGAATTTTGTTTCAGTTCTTCCTACGATATCACACGAACTTTTTAATTATCCTAACGAGTAGGAGAGGGAAAAGATCTCAAATAAACCCTAGGAGTTTGCTAAGTATGGGGATTCACCTAGACTAGAAATTCTGGAGTCCGGGGGGTCGGTTATACATAGGGAAGAGTTTAAGCACCCTACATATCCGTAGTACTCTACGGGAACCTTCTCCATGTCATTGTGATTGTGTTCGCTGCTAGTGATTGGGAAATTTTCTCCTTTGTGTTAGGAGAGAGAATTGAATTGATTTGAAAAAGACAGACAGACAGATAAACTGACTATTTTTGGTATTTTATTAGCTCGCTGAGATTCCTTGTGAACCTCATGCCTACATATCCCTAATGGAAGTCAGAGCTTAATGTAGTTCAGGGAACTAATTAGGGATTTTAAATGATTTTTGGGTGCCTTGCTTGAAGCTCAAAGTTGAAGCTTTGAATTAAATCTCTGTTTACAATAAAGAGACATGAAATCATCTTTACAGAGAGGTATTTCTACTATTCCACCACAAACATTTTTAAAGTGACAGAAAAGCTAAAAAATGATGTTTCATTAAGAGGGGAGTCTACTTGGTTGATCAAGTATGACAGCCATCGTGCCTTTCAAATGAAAGATTCTCAACCAAGTTAGGGAAAGGGTCGTACAAGTCTGGGTGTGTTGCCAGAGAATGCCTTTCACGAGTCCTAAATGGGAGAATGTTTGAAATGATGATTATTTGAAATGATTGTTTGTTTGTGGTGAGATAGGAGAAATATCTACCTATGAAGATGAGCTATGTCTATCTATTGTTTGAAAGATTTGATTTTTTGCTGGCTTGCATGAGGCCCAAGCTTGAGGCTTTTGATTGATTTATTGACTCTGGGAGAAAAACTCTGCTGGGGAGAATTTAAACTAAGGAGTTTTTGTGTTCTGTACAAAGCCCAGAATTGAGGCTTACTCTAGTTGGAGAATGTTTATTTTATAGGTTTTATTTGGTGTTCTGTACAAAGCCCAGAATTGAGGCTGACTTTACTTAGGGAGACTCTATTTTGTGCCTTGTATGAAACCCAAGGTTGTGGCTAACTGATGAGGAAATTGAATTTTTAAGACTATGGATGACTCTATTTGTGCCTTATACAAAGCCCAAGGTTGTGGCTGACTTTTAGCTGGGGGAGTTATTAATTTGTGCCTTGTATGAAGCCCAAGGTTATGGCTACTCTGGCTAGAGAAAACATTATTTTCTGCCTTGTACAAAGCCCAAGGATGTGGCGGACTCTTAAAGAAACTGAGTATGGATAACTCTCATGGGGGAAAAGATCCTTGAGATTAGGAATCATTGACACAGGAAATATGGTTTATCTGCCTTGTACAAAGCCCAAGGGTGTGGCTACTTAAAAAATGAAGGACTCACTGGGGGAGTTTTACTCTGTTAGAGGATTTGTCTATTAACAAACTGGTTTATTTTTTTGTTTTTTGGAGGCTAACCCTTTCCAGGGATTTTTGTTAAAATGAAGGAATGTGTGGAGGCTAACCCTTTCTAGGGGTTTTTGTTAAAATGAAGGAATGTGTGGAGGCTAACCCTTTCCAGGGGTTTTTGTTAAAATGAAGGAGTGGTTGGAGGTTGACCTTTTCCAGGGGTTTTTGTTAAAATGAAGGAGTGATTGGAGGCTGACCCTTTCAAGGGGTTTTTGTTAAAATGAAGGAGTGATTGGAGGCTGACCCTTTCCAGGGGTTTTAAAAGATGGCAGAAATAATATCTAATTGAGACTTCTTATTTAAAGCCCAAGATTAAGGCTGACTCTTGCTGAGGATAAGCAAATATGGATCCTAGACTCTGCTAAGGGATATTGATGAAGATAAGGGTGACAGAGACTGTCCATGTCTCTCATTCCAAAAAGGTGTACTCAATATGAGATTGAGACAAACTTAGTTTGTTTAAAGTCTGGTTTAAAGTGGAAGAAACTCACCAGGGTAGGATGAAAAGTAACTAAAGACCTGTTCCTATGTTTATAAGAAACCTGATGGGTCCTTGTATACAAGCTCAAGAGGAAGCTGGAAATGCTTTTAAGAAGCCTGTGGGTCCTTGTACAAAGCCCAAGAGGAGGCTAATCGAGGGTCATCGAGGGTCCTTGTTATAGCACAAGAGAAAGCTATGTGGTTTTGAACTTATTTTGGCTCTAAGCAAATGGGTAAGAGGTTTCACCGGGAATAATTCCTCTTTGGGTGGATGTGTCCTATTTTGGGTTCTAAGGCTTTTTTCAAGATGTTTCACCGGGAATAATTCATCTTGAGGGTTTGAACTACAGATCTCTAATTAGGAAAGAGCCTTCACCGGGAAGACGTTCTCAATCCTAGGCCATATTCCTATAATATATTTATAGTTTAACTGTCCTAGGGTTTATACTCAAACGTAGTTCTAAACAAATATATAAACAGTTCTACATTTGACAGTAATTTAAATAAAGACTGTAAATTGAAAGCTTGTAAAGCCTAACCTGGATGGAGTGGAGGCCTTTGAAGATGTATGTACAAAGCCTTACCAGCAATTTTTGTTGTTTTATTGATAACAGTTGGATATTTATGATAAACAGTTAAAGGGTTTTTGAAAATAGAAGAAGTGAAGATGGACAAAGGTCACATAGGTATCTGAAGAGTTTCACCGGGAATAATGCCCTTCAAATACCATAAGAATGTTTTGAAAACAGAAAGGAGATTTTGAAAATATAGTTTTTGAAAACAAACTAAGAAAAAGAAAAGATGCTGGGACTTACACTCTAATAGAGGCCCAATACTTTACAGTACTGGTTGATGATTATGAAAACAGTTGAAAAAGATTTGCAATTTGAAATGACTACTGTTGTGAAAACAGTTGATTAAAATAAAAGAGGGGGTTGGGACTTACACTCTATTAGAGGCCCAATGATTTATTTACTGTTTATAAAAACAGTTGAATGATGATTGAAAAGATACAAGGTTTTGTTGTGTGAACCTTAATCGTCTGTTTAATCGGAGATTTGAAAACAGTTTAAATCATTTGACAAAAGTCAACTTAATTGAGATAATGACAAAGTCTATACCTAATTAAGACCTAAATGATTAGGGTTTCATCACTAAACTATTTATGAGAGATTAGGTTTTGAAAATCAAGAGAATACTATATTTAAAGTATTTTAAAATACTTTAAAAGAAATGTTATTTTAAACCTAAAAAAATGTCAAATAAATAATATTTTTTTTGTGATTTTTTTGATTAATCATAAAATAGATATATTAAATGACAAGTGTGTGAAAAATGAAGTGAAAATGATTTAGTTTAATAGGTGAAATAATTGTGTGAAGTTGTGAAGAAAATGAGTGAGAAAAGTGATAAAAAATAAGGATTTGTCCCTACCAAGGCTTGAACTCACGCTCTCATGGTTACCACACAAAACAAAGCCAACTGAGCTACGCGCTCAGTGTGACTAAAGAGTGATTCCAGTTGTTTATATGTGAAGCACGCGTGTTAAAATGAAAAATAAAAACAAAAGGTCTGAGGGGGGGGGGGGATCGGACCCCAGACCTTGTAGCAAGAGAGAGTGGAAGCGCATGTGACCAAGTGAGCTAAACGATGTATTAGTTTAAAACACGCTTTCTGTTAATTATATTTTAAACTCTCCCCTGAGAATTCAAAAATGGCGCCACCCACCATCTTCATCTTCAACCTCAAGCTCTCCATTTTTGAATTTCTGAACTTGCTCGTTTCTCAACCAAACGTGATGGTGTAAACATGAATTTCGCTCCAAATTTCCTCACGAATCTAGATATGTAACTAATATCTATTTATATTAACTACAATTACCTAATTTCTCAGAAAACACGAAGAACGTATGAACCCTAAATTTAAAATTAAATGATGGATACGATGAATTAATGAATGGTGATAGAGGGTTTTTAATCCTCTGATGATGCTAAACAAACTGGTATCGAGATATATAAGAAAGAGTACTTGAATAAGTGAGGTGGAGTTTGAAAATATACCTCTGAAAATGGAGGTCGTGAGGATGATGAAGAACACCTGGGCTTGTGTGAGTGATCCTAAAAGCTTCCTGGGGACTCAGTGATGCTAACTGAATGCTTATTATGACTTGAATCCCTCTGAATCGTCCAACTCGACTCCTTCAAATTGATCTTCAAGTGAACATGGAGGTTGATGAATTGGTTGTTACAGATATGCTGCAGGCATTTGAATAGCTTCACTACACCTCTAGGAACATGTTGATGTGCTTAGATTGGCTTGACACCTTCTGAATTCTTCTACAGACCTCCAATTGCTTAAGCTCCAAAGTGAGAGTGACTATGGTGTTACTCCACTTACAGAAGTGATCCAGGTGCTTGGATCACCTCTAATGAACCCCTTTGAGATGTTAGAATGCTTACTTTTCAAAGAAGAGCTCTGGTTTGAAGAAATCGATTCTTCTTGCCAAAGAACTTTGAAAAACCATAAGCATGAGGGAGAGAAAGAGAAAGCAAGAATTAGAGTTGCTTTGGTGTGAATTGTATGGAGGATAGCACTTGTATTTATAGGCAAATAGTTCAGTATAGTTGCAAAGGAGTGAGCTTGCTTATTGAAGTCATTTTGGTTTCTTAAGCATGAAGGAAGTTTGAAAATCACATATGCAATGATGGATTTTCGGGCTAGCTTCCCCAACCATTGATCTTGTATGATCCTAGGGGACAATTCTGATGCAGAGGAGAGTTCTAATTGGCTTAGAAGAAGATTCCTTGATGATTCACCAATATTCCATTTTGTAATGATTACTTAATCACATGGCATTGAATTTTTGAATATTCTTCAATCTCTTTGCAATGATGCATTTGATCCTCTCCTATCCTCTATGATGTTACTGAAGTTTAGAGGCATCAATTAGTGTAGGCAATTGCATAAAATTGCAAGTTTCAAAATTTGGCATGACCTATAATTTCACTACATGAGGCCAACTTTGAACAAGCATAACTCTTAGCTCAAAATGAATTTGGAGAAGGTTGAGCACAATTTGGAAAGCCCTTAACATGCACTTCAATTAATTAGTTTGGTGTTTGCCCAAAATCTTTAGGGAAATTAGTGAAAAAGTCCCATAAAGTTTGAAGAAAACTAGGGTTTTCTTGCAAGTTTTATGAAGGCAGTCACTTTGAAGCTCAAAGTTTGGCAAAAACCACTTGAAAACACTTAGAAAATTTTCCAAGTATGAAAAGTCAAACTTTGAATTTTTGATTCTTGATTGATTTCCTTGATTTTTCTTGATAAAATGACTTCAAATATCATATATTGATGATTTAAAACTTGAAAAGTCATGGTTGACCAAAATTTCCAAAAAGTCAAAGGTGATCTTGTACAGTTGACTTTTTTCAGATGAAGTGAATTATTGGACTTTTGTGATGAATCAAACTCTCCTCCTCAAATGAATGATGTGAATGGATTATATTGAGGTAATAGAAGCTCTTGAATCATGCTTTGAGTTTTGGATCCATGTCCTGATTAAAAAGTCAACTATCTTGGTGAATTAGGTCAAAAACCCTAATTGTCGACCAGATGAAATTGATGACTGTAGGCCTTGGATTGAAGTATAATGCCTTATGGATATTGTCATATGAACTAATTGAGGATAATTGAAGCCTTTGATTTATGCCTTTGAGCTTTTTAGGCTTTCCCAAATGTGATCCCTGATTTTAGTCCTTGATGGGCTCAAAACCCTAGACTGGTGAAGTAAGCAAACCTGAGTCCAGGTGATGGGTGTCTAATCAATCATAGGTGAATAGAATGAAGCTTTTGAGTCCTATGGTTGTGTCAGAAACCATCCCTTTTATTGATTGATCCTTTGCCTGAGCTCTTTTGTTCCTGAACACCCCCGACTAAGTACCAGATGAATAAGTGACTGCTCTGAGTACCTGTTTTGACTTTGATAAAAAGTTTGGAGGTGTGACATCTTAGGGGGGTCTAAATAAGGGTATGACACTGCTGAATTAAGAGTACTTGACAAGGGATATACAAAGGCTGATAACGTCAAGAAGATCATCAGAAGCTTGCCCAGAAGATGGATCCCAATGGTGACTGCATTCGAGATAACAAATAATCTGAATGAAGTCTCTTTGGAAGAGATGATCAGCGCCTTGAGGAGTCATGAAATATAGCTGGATGCTAATGAACCTCAAAAGAAAGATAAGTCTATTGCTTTAAAATCTTTGAATAAAAATGTACTAACGCTTTTCAGACGGAAGAAGAAGATTCTGAAGAGTCATAATCAGAAGAAGAAGAAGAAGATGATGAACTGTCCATGATCTCCAGAAGGGTAAACCAACTCTGGAAAAGTAAAAAAGGAAGTTCAAGAACTTCAGAAGTTCTAAAAAGCCTGAAAGAGGAGAATCTTCTGGAATCAGAAGATCTGACAAAAAGAAGGTCACGTGCTTTGAGTGCAAGGAGCCAGGACATTACAAAAGTGAGTGTCCAAAGCTTCAGAGGGAAAAGCCCAAGAAAAAGTTCCAAAAGAAGAAAGGTCTCATGGAAACTTGGGATGATTCAGATTCATTAGAATCAGAATCAGACTCTGAAGACGAGCAAGTCTACATAGCGCTGATGGCTACTATGGATGCTGAATAAGAATCTACATCAGAATCAGACTCTGACTCTGAAGAGGTATTTTCTGAACTGTCTAGAGATGAGCTAGCTTCTAGTTTTGCTGAAATTCTGGAAATCAAGGCTAAGCTTAGTATCAAATACAAAAAGCTGAGAAAGCTCTTTGTATCTGAAACTAAGAAGCTTGTTTTAGAAAATTCTGAACTCAAAGAAAAGTTTTAAAACTATCCAAAGATGTTGAGTCATCTTCTGGTTCAGAAAAGTCTATTCCAAGCATGAACAATATTCTAAAGGAATATGACTTGAGTTTCAGGAAATTTCTATCTAGAGGTATTGGAAGAAGTCAACTTGCCTCTATGATATATGTTGTTAGTGGAAACAAGAGAGTTGGCATAGGTTATGAGGGTGAAACCCCATACAAACTTGAACCTGTAGATGATATGAAAATCACATACAAGCCATTGTATGATCAGTTCAAGTATGGCCACTCCCATGTTATTAGGCTCACATCACTTGCTAAGAGTTTTCACATTACACACACTAAGAAGCATGTGACACAAAATAGAAAATATCATGTTGCTCAAACTTAGGAATATCATGTTGTTCCTCCTGTTATTTATCATGCTAAACCTAAGTTCAATCAGAACTTGAGGAGAACTAACAAGAAAGGACCCAAGAAATTGTGGGTACCTAAGGAGAAGATAATTTATGTTGCAGATATCCTTGGCAGCAAAGAAGAAAAAGTAAAACATGTCATGGTACTTGGACTCTGGGTGCTCGCGGCACATGACGGGAAAAAGGTCTATGTTCCAAGACCAAGTGCTTAAGTCTGCTGGCGAAGTAAAGTTTGGAGGAGATCAAAAGGGCAAGATAATTGGCTCTGGAATCATAAGCATTGGTAACTCTCCTTCCATAACTAATGTTCTGCTTGTAGATGGATTAGCTCATAACTTATTGTCCATAAGTCAATTAAGTGACAATGGTTATGACATAATCTTTAATCAAAAGTCTTGTAAAGCTGTAAGTTAGAAGGATGACTCAATCCTATTTACAGGAAAGAGAAAGAACAACATTTACAAGATTGATCTTCAAGATTTTAAGAATTAGAAGGTAACTTGTCTTATGTCTTATAGTGAAGAGCAATGGGTCAGGCACAGAAGATTAGGCCATGCTAGTTTGAAAAAGATTTCTCAGATTAACAAACTAAATCTAGTCAGAGGACTCCCTAATCTGAAATAAAAATTAGATGGTCTTTGCGAAGCATGTCGGAAAGGGAAGTTTTCCAAACCTGCATTCAAATTTAAGAATGTTGTCTTTTCCTCTAGGCCGCTAGAACTTCTGCACATTGATCTGTTTGGACCAGTCAAAACAGCATCTGTCAGAGGGAAGAAATATGGATTAGTCATCGTAGATGATTATAGCAGATGGACATGGGTAAAGTTCTTGAAACACAAGGATGAGTCTCATTCTGTGTTCTTTAACTTCTACACTCAGATTCAATCTGGGAAAGAGTGTAAAATCATAAAGGTCAGAAGTGATCATGGTGGCGAATTTGAGAACAAATTCTTTGAGATTTATTTCAAAGAAAATGGTATTTCCCATGATTTCTCTTGCCCTAGAACTCCACAGCAAAATGGAGTTGTAGAGCGAAAGAATAAGACTCTACAAGAAATGGCCAGAACCATGATTAACGAGACCAATATGGCTAAGCATTTTTGGGCAGAAGCAATTAACACAACATGTTATATTCAGAATAGAATCTCTATAAGACCTATTATTAATAAGACTCCTTATGAATTGTGGAAGAATAAAAAGCCCAGCATTTCTTATTTCCATCTATTTGGATGTATTTGTTATTTTCTGAACACTAAAGATCATCTGAACAAGTTTGATTCTAAGGCACATAAGTGTTTCCTTCTTGAATATTCTGAACGCTCTAAAGGCTACAGAGTATACAATACTGAAACATTGATTGTTGAAGAATCGATCAATATCAGGTTTGATGATAAGCTTGGTCTTGAAAAGCCAAAGCAGTTTGAGAATTTTGCAGATATTGAAATCTCTAACTCAGAAGCCGAAGAACCCAGAAGCAAGGAGTCAGAAGATCAAGTTGCTGCTTCATTAGAGAATCTCAGAATTTCTGAATAGCCAACTATCAGAAGATCTTCTAGGCTCAACTCTGCTCACTCAGAAGATGTTATCATTGGGAAGAAAGAAGATCCTATCAGAACGAGATCATTCCTCAAGAACACTGCTGTCGCACGCTCGCGAAAAAATGAACAGAGTCGCCACTAATATATTTATCCCATAAGGGAAAGGAATATCAGACAACCTGGAAAAGGAAGGAACAGGGTCTTGCGACCAGAGAATCTAGGTACGGGAGTCGGTTACGCGAGGGGAAGGTATTAACACCCCTCACGCCCATCGTACTCGATGGTATCCACCTATGTTTGTTTTTATCTAAAGGGTGTATACTATGTCTATGTCTAAATGCGAATGAATGCAAAATGTAGGGAAAATAAAGAATTGTACTCGCACGGGCCCTACCCCGCTGCCTACGTATCCTTTTCAGGAATCAGAGTTACCGTAGCTCGGCTACAGATTTTCTGTTTGTTTTGTGTTTTTTAATTGGGCGGAGTTAACGTTCGCGCTCTTGCATAAGGGATCGACCTACGATGCGTACGAGCGGAAATAACATTGCCCTTAGGTGCCAACGAGGCAAAAGAAAAAAGAAATGATTGGTTTGTGTCTTTTAGGGTAGATGAGTGATGAACAGTTCCCAATACCGGGCCACTCACCACTTTCTCTACCTGGTTTTAATTTGAACCATTGTTAGGTGTTTTAAGTGCTTTTGGTTGGTGTTTTTTAAGGGACATTACTTTGCGATTCGAATCACATAAAAATGTATAATGATCGAGAAGCAGATTAGAGAATGAATCCCACTCACTTCCATCCCATTATGTAATGTTCGAGAAACAGATTAGGGAATGAATCCCACTCATTTCTCTCCCATTAATTAATGTTTGAGAAACAGATTAGGGAATGAATCCCACTCATTTCTCTCCCATTAAGTAGTGACCGAGAAACAGATTAGGGAATGAATCCCACTCGTTTCTATGCCACTAAGCGATTGAGAAACAGATTAGGGAATGAATCCCACTCATTTCTCTATCACTTCCTTAATGTGATTCGCATCTTCCTTTTATTAAGTATTTTAAAAGTCGAAAGGAAAAAGAATGAAAGAAGGGAACTAATTCTAAATCCTAATCTAAGTTATTCTAATATAAGTACATGGTGACTAAATTCTAAAAGGAGCATTAAAATGGTATCAACAAAATAGGCCAAAAATATGGCCAAAAGCTAAGCAACAGAGTCACACAACAACTATACAAAACGAACATGGAAATAGTGCAAAAACGATTCAAGCATTAGTACAAAAATGAAACTAAGAAAAACTACTATTTTTATGAGTTTTATAGGTGTTAAGGGAATTCTAATTCAAGTCTAAATTGCACTTAAAGAACCTACATTCTAATAAGCCTAAACTAGTATTTTTATTGTTTTTATGAAGGAGAAGTCAAAAGATTAATGTCAAAATTAACCTAAGATCTACTTATTTTTATGAGCCTTTTTAATGTCAACGATTACCTAAAAATCTAACAAATTTTAATGGTGATTATGATTTTTATATCGACTAAAAAATCTAAAAAACTGTTGTGAAAATGAACCTAAATTCACAAATCTTAATGGAGTCAGGGGGTGAAAACTAAAAAGGGGTGTGCAGTCGGGAATAGGCGCAAGGCCCAGAGTTTTGGCCCAACAGAGTTGTTTTTTTTTGTTCAGTCAGCACAAAAACGGAACGGAGTGTGTGATGGGCCTCCTACGGGGTGTAGACAGCGTTTGCATGGCCCAGTTGATTATTGATCCAAAGGCCTTCATGATTCAGATTTTATTTCAATTATCATTGGAAAATAAAAATAAAAAAAATAAAATTAAAAAAGAATGGAACGGTGCGTATTGGGTCGTGACCCTTCATCTCCTTTTGGATCCCCACACCTCTCTTATCCTTATCCCTCTTTCTCTTTCGATGCGGTTTCCGGCGACGAAGCGCCACCGTGAACCACCGTCCCTAACCTTTAATCAACGAAACTCACACACCAACCCTACTTTAATTCTAACCCTAAACACTAACATGAACCCAAATTTCTATAATTCTTACTCAGGCAACGGGATCGAGGAGTTCAAATTGGGAACCCTAAAAGCTAAACTCGAAGATTCAGGCACGGATTCGCAAAATTGAAGTAACGTGATTTATGAACTGGTGAAAATGCGAAGCTTAAGAGCTATAAAAAACATAAAGAACCTGTTTAAGGCGGCCTGAGCTTCCGGTGCGGCGGTGAAGATGAACCTCCCGGTGAACTCGAGCTGGTGAGTATCTCTTGTCCCTTCTCTTCTCCGTTTCGCCTTGCTCTTCCTTTTCTTATTTTTCTTCTCGAATTCTTATGCTATTCTTCTTCTTTCTGGCAATTTTCTCTGTGTGTGAATCGTTATTGTTGCGGTGAGATGAGTGTTGAGGGTGATGACGGAGATTAGGCTTAGCACACCTTCGTTCAGAGTTCAAAGGTGGAACTCTGATGAAGGTTGGAGGTTGTGCTTTGGTGATGGTGGAGAAGATGTGGTTGCAGATTGAATGGGCGTGGAGTGAAGAGGATGAAGGTGAGAAAAAGTGGAGAGAATGATGAAGATGAACGAAGTGTGTGTATGGTGAAGATGTGTGGGAAAAAATTAAATTATGGAGGAGATTTGAATTTATAGGAGTGTGATTCTATTATAGGTTGCAAGAGGTTGGAGAAGTTTGTTAGGGATGAAGAAGTCTGAACTGTTAGATTGAGAGATTCTGTTATGAAACTGAGGGTTGAGATTAAAGGTTAGAGAGTTAGTTATAGGTTGGTCACAATTCTGTTATGCAGTTAGTTGTTAGGTTCGTTAGTTATATGTTCTGATTTGGTGGTTGGAAGTTGGTTAGAGGCAGTTGTGAAGTTAGTTTTTCTGTTAAAGTCTGTTTGCTGAACTGGAAGTTAATTGCTAGGTTGTTGTTTATTCTGTTTTGGACAGTTAGAAGTTATAGGAGTTTGTTAGGAGATTGAATGGTGAGATTGTGAGCTGAGATGAAAACAGTTGGAGAGTTGGTTATGGCTTAAGAAAGTTAGTTAGGGTCGGTTACACTATGGTTATAAGTGGTTCTGATTTTTCTTTTAATATGCTGTTAGGTTCTGTTAGAAGGTTCTTTTGTTATGTATATTCATGATGTGAACCTGTTAGTAAATGGAAGTATTGTTTTTTTTGTTTTGGATTGCCACTGTCATGGAGCTTGATGGTATGTGAATGTATGGCTTTGCCAAGTCCTGTAGGTTAGAAAAAGGACTCAGATTGCGTGTATGTTAAATGTATGTAATGTGTAAAAGTTTGAATTTTGGCTTTTGAATGTTGGCAGGTCAGTTATATTTCTGTTTTCTTTGTTTTATGTAGGATTGGCACTGGTTTCATTATGCAGGATTTTGGTGAAGGCTTTGTGCAAGTTTGGGCATGGATATGGTGCTGTTCTTTACTGATGCAGAGTTTTTGTGCCAATTTAAAGTTACGTTACGGTTTACGGTTGGCTTGGAATGGTATGAATTTCACTGGGTTTGAAAACATATGGGGGAGCTCTATTAGCAAATATTAACTTTGGAAGATGGAATTGTAGTGAAGGAAAAGGCCTAGGACTAGTTTATGATTTTTTTTATGTTGTAATTTTGTAATGGAGTTTGAATGATAAATGATGTAATTGTATATGGATTTTGTGATGGGGATTGGACTTTGGAAATGTAATTTGACATTTGAACCTTAGAATAGCGGAGTGTTGACTTTTGATTTGAATGTTGACCTTTTCAAATAAACCTTGACTTTTCCTTGTACTTGTAATGAATTTGAATACATGACTTCACTCTTGTACTTTAAGTAGTATATGATTCTTGCATCTTCTCTCATACTCATTTGAATTTTAAATTCAAAACATATACTTTCTTAGATTTCCATCTGTTATACCCCAAAATTTGCCCACATATTTTTCAAGAAAACTCCAATCTGAAAATTAAAAGTCTCATATAATTATGGATTATTTCAACAAATATCCTAACATATGAAACACTTAGTTTTTAGAATTTTTCTTATACAGTAAATTGGCCTGCAGTTGAATTTATTCTTACGCAAACGCCAAATACTGTTTATTACTTCACACATGCTATTTATTTATTTACAGATAAATAGTACTGACACAATTGGTACAGAGTTAAATCTTTTTGCAGGCGCAGAATCAGGAAACTCAGACTGTACTGGTAACAAGTAGATTATTATTATCTTTTGTTTCCCACTAGTTTTTGTACTATATTCCATTATTTTCAAAAAATCTTTTCAAAACTCTTTTTCAAAAATCAAATCTCTCTTTCCCAACACTATCTCCACTTTCTTTCAAATCTTACTTCCACTCAAATTTTCCTTTTGTACGAAATCACATCATTCCCCAACGTCTCTTTCCTTCTTTCCATTCTATAAATACCTCCCATTTTCTTCCATAAAATCTCACATCAAATTCCAACTCATCTTTCAAATTCCTACCTCATATCTATTTTCTCTTCTTCCCTGACAAGAATGGCAAAGTGGATAGAAACACTGTTTCTTACAGTCATCACCATTGCTACGGTGATCATGACTTTCTTCTGCCTGCACAGTCCTGAAGAGTGTGGACCTGCAATGGTTGCACTCCCAATCATCTACATGTTATTGTTCATAGCATGGGTCATTAATCGTCATTCTTAAAATTTGCCGTATTTCTTATTTCTTAAATGTACCGTTTATTCGTCGTACTGTTCAATATAGTATGTAATATTTGTACTGTCAGTATTAAATGTTGTATTACTTGTCATAATATTGCTTAATTACTAAGATAATATTTTGTGTGTTTTCTGCCAGTCAAATATTCCTATTTCTGTGCATTAAATGATTTTAAGGGTTATTATCGGTAATTTTGCCCGCATACCGTAAATATTAGTTATTTATTATGTCTGTGTTTTTTTTAACAAGTCATGTAAATAAACTTTCATTTTTCACATAAAACAAAAACAAAAACAACAAAAAAGAAAATTAACTTTGACTGTTGATTTTTCACTCTAACTGCTACCTGAACAGTCAGTCGACAGCCAAACTGCTGGCAGTACAATTCTCAGTGTTTTGTACCATCAATCAAATCAATCTTTCACAATTAAAAATTCCAAGATCTTTTGTGCTAGAAGTCTTCTGAATATCACGCGATTAGCAGAGACTCAACACTGCACAAAAATCAGGTACGCTTAACTGTCTCCTACACAAACAGTCCCTAATCAGGGTTTTTCTTGTTTTTACAGGAGCAACAAGTTTTTGAGAGCTCAAATGGATTTCATACACATCCATATATCTCAAAGTACCATCATACAAATTTTCAAACTTCAATTCACTCAGACGCACCGTCAGCAGCTCAAACAGTCAACAGACGACCCGTTTGACCAAAAAAGTCAACAGACAGTCAAAAATGAAATTTTTTGTCAAAGTCCATATTTTGTCAAAGGATTCATCATTTGATCATTGGATGATCATAATTCATCAAGGAAAGATCAAAAATCAACAAAACTCTAAGATTCAAAATTAGGATTTTTGCCTGAAAAGTCAACTCAACTTTGACTGATCATAACTCTCTCATCCTTCATCCAAAAAATTCAAAACAAAGCTTGTTTTGAAGGAAATTCAATTATCTTTCAAATGCCATTGATCCCATAGTCATTGGATTCACCATTTGAAAAATATGATCAAAGACATTACAGGTCATTTTCAAAGTCAACAAAAAGACACTTTTTTCAAAAGGACACACAAGGAGCTTCAAAAATCATTTTGACATGAGACCAAAGGAATTGGTTAGAGGACTCTTTGAGGTTTCCAAAAAGTGCAAGGTCTCCTTCATATGACAAAAATTGAAGGATTTACACCTTGTTGAAGTTGGCTAAATTTTGGGAAAATACATGAAATCAACATTGCTCAAAAATGTATTTTTTCCAAATGGGGCCAAGTTTTCAGCATTCAAACATCATTTTCATGATGTTATGGGCCTCCCACGACCAAGACTAAGCCCACACCTTTTTTTTATCCATTTTTGCATGATTTTATCTTAGTTTAAGATTAAAATTAAAAGGAAAATGCATGGATAATGGTTAGCTTACAAATCAAGCATGACTCACCTCAAAGAATCTTCATCTTTCTGCAGAGAATTGAAGGGCAAGGCAGGTGCATTGAAGGCAAGATGACTTGGTCAAGAATTCAAGGTTTTTAATATTAAAAAACCAAAGTTTTAACAAAGGCAACTAAAGACACTTCTTAGCTTCAATTGTAAGCACTCAATGCTTATAAATAAGCTATCATAGTTCAGTAACAGAAGAGAGGCGAGTTCAGAAGCATACCTAAGCTTATAACACTTGTAATCACTTGAAAAAAATTCAAAGAAAACTCAAATTCGAATTTGTAATTTCAGTCCATTTCAATACAAACTAAGCATTCATACACCTTCCTTGAACATCACTGAAACTATCTCAATCAATTACAAGCCTTGAAGCTCACTGAATCGAGCTACACAGGTCAAAATTTGTTCAAACTAAAATCAATTCGTATCTGGTTATTCACACATGTTTAACAAGATGTAGACATACTATTGAGTTTGGTTTGAGGTGTAGATCATTTCTGGAAACTTAATTGAAGTTTGGACACGTACAAACGAAACTACCATTTTAGGGTTCATAGCTTCAAAATTAGGGCTTTCCAAATTAGGCAAAATTAGAGGTTCTAAATAGTACCATTAGATTCGTATGGACAAAACGAGTTGAATGGTACCATCGCGCCAAACTTATTTGCTTGTTTACCCCTATTCGTTATTTTGCAGAATTAGGGCTCACTTACAATAGCGCTTTTTTACAAAAGCGCTGTAAAAGGCCTTGTCTGAAGGTTGAAGACGATGAGGTGTCTCCCCCTCACCATCTGGACCACCTGATTTCATTTAATGACTCATTCAACGCGCCAGATCAAACAATCCTTATCATGCACTCTCCAGCCTACCACACAGGATCAGTATCCTTTTATTTCTATTTTATTTTCTATTTTATTTTAATTTCTTTGTTAAATTAATTAAAAATAGTTTTAAAAATCCAAAAAATACACAAAAAATATTTTTAGACTTCTAAAATAATATATTATTTTCTGAAATAAAAATATTTTATTTTTCTTCAAAATTTTAATATTTTGCATAATTAATTAGTATATATTTATATATTGGCTTTTTAATTATTCTAACCAATCAAAAAAATCATAAAAAAATTGTTCTTTATATAAAATATTGTTTATATATTATAAACTAATTTTGTACATATTTTGAATAATTTTCTCTCTAAGTTTTAATTATTTGTATAATTATTTGCATAATTATGTTTTAATTAACTTAAATCAATTTCTAATCAATTCCAAAAATTCCAAAAAAAATAGTTTTGTTTTAAAATTAATTGACAAATATTTTGTACATATTTAAACTTAATTTTTAGGTTTAAATCTATTTTCATCTTTTTTCTTCATTTTAATTTAATTAATCATGCATTAATTATAATTAAAACCAATCATAAAAAAAATCCAAAAACATGCCTTTTATTTTTCTTGCAATTTAAAATTCCTAGATAAATGTATAGGATGTCAAATTCATGTAAATAGGCTAGTTTACATTTCCCGCACAATCGATGTAATAGCGTAGATTTACTTTCCGCACTTTACATTTCCGCATTTTACTTTCCAGCAAATATAAACTGCGTGTATGTCAAAGATAAAATTGAACCGTTAGATCACTAACTTCAAAGATAAAATATCTGAATCCAATCACAATCACATTTGCACCTCTTCAGGTAATCCCTTTCTCATTCTTTTCAAAATCAAAGTCAAAATTCTACTGTTTTGAGTACAAAATCGAACCTTGCTTTTATATCCGGTGAAAGGATAGATTTTTAAAGGAAATAGGATAAAGACCTTACAACTCAGGGTAGATCTCCTAGTTTGCTTGCTCAAATCAAAACAAACAAAATTCTCATACACTGTTGTTTTTCAAAACAAAACTTTCAAAAAAGACAATACTTTGTATACATCCAAACACGGATTATTACAAAGTTAACGTTCTTTTCAAAACATCTTTCGAAAGATAAACAAGCATTTTGTATACATCCACACACGGATCATTACAAAATTCAAATTTACAAAAGTATTTGAAGCCACATATGAGCAATTTCAGAGCAATTGAAAAGTCATCGAAAAACAAGTGAGCTAAGCAAACTTAAGAGCCCATGGATAACCATGGATACAAAGGGTGCTAACACCTTCCCTTTGTATAACCTACCCCCTTACCCAGAATTTCTTAAAGGTCTTTTTTCTGTTTCTTTTATAAACCTTTCCTTAATTGGATAAAATAAAAGGTCGGTGGCGACTCTGTGAATTTTCAAAAATGCGAAAGCATTAAGCGATAAAAAAGAGTCAGTTCACGTATCTCTACAGAACAGAGGTATGGCCCGGGATTAAAAAATCAGGAGGTCCACAGAACTGGCGACTCTGCTGGGGATACTTTCAAAAACAAAATGTTTTCAAAAGGGGTTACCTTAAGAGAATAGATTACTTCGATGTGTTCAATTGTTTGACTTGATTGCTCTATTTTTCAAAGGTTTGTTTGGGTATTTTGCTTGTGTGAAAGATTCTAACCCGAATCTCGAGATACCTTAAGTATATGACAATAGACCAAGGAAACTGTACGGCATGTACCGATACGGTTGATCTGGTAGTCATCGTTAGTGCGATACTTTGGTTTATACTGATGTCCCTTGAAAATGATCAAGGAGTATATTAGGCTTCCGAAATGTCATTAAACACTAATTTGTCTTAGAACCTTTTTAGTTGAACTTGACTTGTGGCCTATTAAGTGGCTAGCTTTGAAATTGATCGAAGTTAGTTATCCTCGAGGAATATTTTGATCGGCCGCTCGAGCGCCGCATTGAGATGTTACTTCCAAGGATCATAGAACCCGAATACTATTCTAGGATAGGTTTTAACCAACTCAACTTCAGTGGGGAGGGTATCACCTATCAGCTTCATGCAAGCCTTTAAACCTAAGGCTATTGTTTAATTTGTTTTTGTGTGCCACATGTTTGCATCATAAGCATATCATTTTTGCACCAAACACTTCAAGGATCAAAGAGTTTACCTTTGTTTTTGCAGGTAATGGCTCCCGCCACCAAAGATTACATCCGAATCAACATCTCAACGGTACCATCTGAACTAAAAGACTTAGTGTCAGAATTCCCCAGGAATGTTCAATTCACTGAAAGGCATGGTCACCTACTCCATTTGGTTACCTCAAAATTTGAAGAAGACATGATACGGGTCCTGTTCCAGTTCTTTGACCCTGAACATCATTGCTTTACCTTTCCTGATTACCAGTTGGTACCCACTTTGGAAGAATTCTCTGAACTAATGGGATTGCCTGTTCGAAATCAACTACCTTTCACTGGTTTAGAAAGGATTCCAAAACCTGAAGTCATTGCTGCTGCTTTACATCTGCGAAAATCAGAAATCGAATCCAATTGGGAAACAAAGAGTGGAGTTAAGGGTTTACTTGCCAAGTTCTTGTTGGAAAAGGCTCGACTACTGCTAGAAAACAAAAGTTATCCAGCTTTTGAGGAAGTTATGGCCCTTTTGATCTATGGGTTGGTTTTATTCCCAAATCCTGACCAGTTCATAAATGTACACATCATCAACCTTTTCCTAATCCGTAACCCGGTACCAACATTGCTGGGAGACATTCTACATTCTCTACACACTCGTACCATGAAGAAACGAGGAACTCTCATGTGCTGTATACCACTACTGGCTAGGTGGTTTACATTTCATCTTCCCCGGTCAGTGTTGAGAAATGAACAAAGAATGCAATGGTCTCGCAGGATTATGTCTTTGTCTCATTCAGATATCCGGTGGAACAACTTCTTTCAAAGAGACATTACTATCATTGATCATTGTGGAGAGTACCCTAATGTGCCACTCCTTGGCATCAAAGGAGGCATCACTTACAATCCCTCTTTAGCTCTACGCCAATTCGGATATGCAAGGAGCAACGGTCCTCATGACATGATTATCCATGGCATTGTGTTTGATTACGAGAATGATTCTCATAGACACCGACGAAAGTTCATACATGCATGGGGCAGTGTCTATAGAATAGAAAGCAAAACTCTGGGGCAATGGAATTCTATTCCTATGGAACCCTACCTCAGATGGGTCCGCACTCACGCTCAGAAACTCCTTATGCCATATCCCGCTGTTCTACCTGTGACTATTGAACCAGAGGTCGAAGGATATGAACCTCAAGTTATTCTACACCCGGACATGCCAACTGACCTAGAAGAGTTGCAAAAATCTTGGGTTCAACTCAAAGAGGAAAGAGACACCTTCAAATCATACTGTCAAGACTATGAGAGAAGGATATTGGAGCTCACCGGACAGCTTCAAGAAGAATAGCAGATCAACACATTCCTGGGGGCAAAGAGAAAGCGTCCACGGGAGACCTGAAGGATCATTTACTTTATTTTTGTCTTGTAAGCCCGAATGAGGCAAAGAAAAAAGAAGCAAAAAAAAAAAGAGAAATAAATTGATTAACTAACGTTTGTTTCTTCTTTAACAAATCTAAACTCTAAGATCCTTGAAACATTGCACACACATTTCACTTCATGCATTGCATATACATTTCATACATTGCATTCATATACATTGCATATACATTTCATACATTGCATACACATGGCGTCCAGTCATACACATTTCATAACAGGTTCACATGACGGATTTCTCATCTCCTCGCTGTTTATTTCAGTCAGAAGAGATGGAATCCGAGGCGAGTATCAAGAATCTCGAAGCACAGAATGCCCAAGTGCAAGTGGCAATTCTGGAACTGGCAAAGGGGCAGCAAGAACTGAAAGCCCTGATAATCAAGAAGAAAAAGAAGCCCAAAGGATCTGTAGGCGTGAGTCACCTGAGAAGAAAGATCAAAATTCCAGTCAAAAAGTTCACAAATGAAGAACAAGAAGACAATCAAAGCAACCAGGGTTCTGCTAAACCCTCTCTCTCTTCAAATGAAGAAAATGATCATTCTGGGGACGAACCGGATGATGAAAAATACCAACAGCTGGAAGACCGTATGAAAGCTATGGAGATACAAAAAATACCTGGCTTAGATTTCAATGATCTAGGGCTCATCTCGGATGTTGTTATCCCTCCAAAATTCAAAGTTCCTGTCTTTGCAAAATATGATGGAGTTTCCTGCCCGAAACTACATCTGAGATCCTATGTGAGGAAGATACAACCTCATACAACGGATAACAAATTGTGGATTCATTTCTTCCAAGAAAGTCTGTCGGGTACACAACTCGAGTGGTACTATCAGCTGGAAAATACCAAGGTTCATACTTGGGAAGAATTAGCTGCTGCTTTTTACAAACAGTACCAATACAATGCTGATCTTGCGCCAACCCGTACTCAACTAAGGGGCATGTCTATGGGACCAAAAGAAAGTTTCAAAGGATATGCACAAAAGTGGAGAGATATGGCTGGAAGGGTTCAACCACCCTTATCTGATCGCGAACTAGTCGACATGTTCATGGGCACTTTAACTGGCCCTTTCTATAGCCATTTGCTGGGAAGCTCATCATCAGGTTTCACTGACCTGATACTGACCGGAGAACGTGTCGAAAGTGGCATTCAAAATGGAAAAATTCAAATAGGTTCCTCCTCTGGTACTACAAAAAGGCCCATCAGCGGGAGAAATGAGGTCAATGCAACACAAATTCAGAAAAGTCGCAAAAGTGAGCAGCATCAATCTGTAGGGGCAGTTCTGATCTCCGCATCTGCACCTCAAAAAGATCAACAGCCAAAATATACGCATCGACCAGATGCACCAAAAAGAAATTTCACCAGAATCAACATGCCAATCTCTCAGGCATTGCAGCATTTGCTAAAAGCAGATCTGATCACCTTAAGAGGTCCTCCAAAGAATGTCAACACTTCCTCTCCGAATTATCGCCCTGATGCAACATGTGCCTATCACTCAAACTGTCCAGGACATGACGCATATCACTGTTGGGCCCTGAAAAATAAAATACAAGATATGATAGATGCTGGGGAAATTGAGTTCGATCCTCCAGAAACTCCAAATATCATCACTGCACCTATGCCAAAGCATGACAAAACTGTCAACGCTATCCTGGACACTGTTTACATCTATGATGTGAACGAATTATCAACTCCACTCTGCGAAGTCAAAGGAAAGCTAATACGAGCTGGTTACTTCCCAGGATGTGACCCCGACTGCTTTTACTGCTCCTGCCTGCCCAATGGTTGTAAAAATCTGAGGATGGGAATTCAAAAATGGATGGATCGCCGTATCATTATGTTTGAGAGACTCCCTTCTATGGACGTGCTGTGCAAAGTCTTTGCAAACGGGATAAGAATAGAGGATGCCTCAGTGATATCCAGCTTACCATTCAAAATCTCTGCCAAGGCTCCATTCAAAATTTCTGCTACACTCAAAGTGGCATCAGTAGTCATTGCTAGTCCAACTCCATTTCCATACTCCTCAGACAAAGCTGTCCCATGGGGATACGACGCTAATGTTTACGTTCATGGAGTTAAGCAGAGTACCTCGACTGAAGAGACCGCAAAGTTAACTACTCCAACTGTGGGTAATATTGTGGGTACCAGCAAGATCACGAGAAGTGGAAGAATCTTTTCACCAGAAATTTCTCCAAATGTTGCTGCTGGTCCAGTCCGAGTCCCAGTTCCTAATCAAGATGTCAACGCTCGAAGCAAAGAGCCACAAGTTGAACAAATTCAAACCCCGGTGGAGATCACCGCTGAGGATCCATCAAAGCAAGAAATGGAGGAAATATTGAAAATCATCTGCAAGAGTGATTACAATATTGTTGAGCAACTGGGGCACACTGCTTCAAAAATCTCAATGCTATCTCTGCTAAAATATTCAGAAGCTCATGCCAAAGCTCTGATGAAGTTCCTCAAAGCTGTGCATGTGCCTCAAGAGATCTCAGTCGACCAATTTGAGAAATGTGTTGCCAATCTAACCGTGAGCAATGGTCTCGGTTTCTCCGATGTGGATCTAACCCCTGCTGGAAAAAATCACAACAAAGCCTTACATATCTCCATTGAATGTAATGGCACCACTCTATCTTATGTGCTAGTAGATAACGGTTCTTCTTTGAACGTGTTACCGAAAACAGTACTAGAAAAGCTTGACTTCGAAGGAATTGTGTTACAACCAAGTGATGTGGTGGTAAGTGCCTTTGACGGATCAACCAGAACGGTATACGGAAAAGTGAATCTCCCAATCAGAGTGGGTTCTCAAATCTTTGATTCTATCTTTTACGTAATGGAAATTCACCCAGCCTACTCCTGTTTACTTGGACGCCCTTGGATACATAGGGCAAACGCTGTAACTTCTACCCTGCATCAGAAGTTAAAATATCCAGTAAAAGGAAAGATTGTCACAGTCTATGGCGAAGAGGAATATGTGGTTAGTCACCTAAGCAATTCCAAATATGTTGAGTTGGAGGACGAATTCATCGAAACTCCATGCCAATCATTTGAGGTGGTCTCTCCAGATGTCTCTACCACCAAGCATATTCCTGCTACTCCAACTACAACTATGGCTTCTCTCAAAGATGCCAAAGCCATGATTGAACAGGGTGATTGCACAGTATGGGGACAGCTTCCCGATATACCCTACAAATCTGACAAGCTAGGCCTGGGCTATGATAGCAAAAATCGAAAGAATGATCAAAGTCCCCGTTCTGAAGGATTGATGTCACAATTCGTCAGCCAAGAAGTAAACGCTATTGAAGATGAAGGAGTGTTCATGAACCATATCATTCAGCCATATCCAGATGAAATTCCACCAATTTCCATGGGAATGTGGGATGCTGTGGGAGAACCAAACGGCGGGTATAATTATCAGTATGCCACACCTCAGAATTCTTATATTGCTATGGAAGACCTTACCCCGACTGGATGGGGTGATCAAATTGGAAATGACGAAAGTTTCAGAAGTCCCGTCACTGAGCAATATCAAAATCCACCCAAAGAAGTATGGGACACGCTAGGAGAACCCAGCGGCAAATATGACTATATGGTGAAATACTCCGCTCCTCCGAGCTCACAAATTGCCATGGAGGACATTGTCCCAACTGGATGGGATGAACAGTACGATGACAATTTCGCTCTTGAAGAAGCCAGGGAAATACCAAATAACGAGGGTTGCTTTCTGTCAGCATACACTCCTCATCAAGATGCACAAGTCTCTATTCAAAGTATCATCCCGACTTCATGGGACGGCCTTATCGAGCACCTCGCTCAGCCAACAGAGATATCTCAGCCTGGGCTCTCGTATCCAGCAGAGTATATCCCTTATCTCGAAGGATCACCGGCTCATTTTCCCACTAATGAAATCAATGCTGTGGAAGATGAAAAAGACAACTGCAACTGGAACAGCTGGGTACCCCCTGCTCACAACAGTGGATTGAACAACTGGAAAGCTGAGGATGTGATCTCCTTTGACCAGGAGTAAATGCCATTTCCTGTTTTCTTTGTGTATATTGTGCAAAGATAAAAATGGTTCCTGAACAATCGAACCATGAGCTTGAAAGCCGTGTGCCTTAGCACACCGGTCCTTCTACAAGGGCTTATCATATCATGATCATGTGCATTCAATAAAATCATGGGACGCTTACATATTTAAATTTTGTGATCCTTTTTCCTTCTTTCTTTGCTTTCAAATAGCTATGTTTTTTCTTCACACATACTCACATAATTAACATGCAGATTCACATACACTCTGGATCCAGTCAACAACGATTCTGCTATTGCCCGTCATGACTTTGAAAATCCGATCTACCAAACTGAGGACGAAAGTGAGGAAGATTGTGAAGTGCCAAGAGAACTTGCAAGGCTGCTAGAACAAGAAGACAAGGCCATACAGCCTCATGAGGAGCCAATTGAGGTCATCAACTTGGGCAGCAACGAAGAAACGAAAGAAGTCAAAATAGGGGCTGATTTAGAACACAGCGTCAAACAAAGACTGATTCAAATGCTGCGAGACTACGCCGAGATATTCGCCTGGTCCTATGAAGATATGCCAGGCCTTGACACGGACATCGTAGTTCATCGCCTACCAATCAAAGAAGGTAGCACTCCAGTCAAACAGAAACTACGAAGGAGTAGGCCTGATATGTCAAAAAAGATCAAAGACGAGGTTGAAAAACAGTTCAATGCCGGATTCCTAAAAGTTGTAAGTTATCCTCCTTGGATAGCTAACATCGTCCCTGTACCTAAAAAAGACGGGAAAGTCAGAATGTGCGTAGACTACAGAGATCTGAACCGGGCAAGCCCCAAAGATGATTTCCCTTTACCACATATCGATGTACTGGTTGACAATACCGCACAATGCAAGGTATTCTCCTTTATGGACGGATTCTCAGGGTACAATCAAATCAAGATGGCACCCGAAGACATGGAAAAAACAACCTTCACAACACCCTGGGGAACCTTTTGTTACAAAGTAATGCCCTTTGGTCTGAAAAACGCAGGAGCAACCTATCAACGTGCAATGGTAGCACTATTTCATGATATGATTCATCAAGAAATAGAGGTGTATGTCGATGACATGATTGCAAAATCCAACACCGAGGAAGAACATCTGGGTCATTTACACAAGTTGTTTGACAGACTCAAGAAATACAAGTTGCGACTGAACCCAAATAAGTGTACCTATGGAGTAAGATCCGGCAAACTCTTAGGTTTCATCGTCAGCAGCAAAGGTATTGAGGTTGATCCCGCCAAGGTTAAAGCCATTCAAGAAATGCCTATACCTCGTACTGAGAAACAAGTCAGAGGATTCTTGGGACGTCTAAATTACATCGCCCGATTCATTGCCCACATGACTACTACTTGTGTGCCGATCTTCAAACTGTTGAAGAAAGATCAAGTGGAAAGGTGGAATGACAAATGCCAGTTAGCCTTTGACAAAATCAAAGAATATCTCCAAAAACCTCCAATCTTGTTGCCACCTGTGGAAGGCAGACCTCTGATAATGTACCTAACTGTGTTAGAAGACTCAATGGGGTGTGTACTAGGACAACATGACGAATCCGGCCGAAAGGAGCACGCAATCTACTATCTTAGCAAAAAGTTTACCGATTGTGAAACAAGATACTCACTACTCGAAAAAACTTGTTGTGCCTTAGCTTGGGCAGCTCGCCGGCTAAGACAGTACATGCTAAATCACACCACTTTCCTAATCTCCAAGATGGATCCCATCAAATACGTGTTCGAAAAACCTGCTCTCTCTGGAAGAATAGCAAGATGGAAAATGATCTTAACAGAATATGACATTCAATACACTTCACAAAAAGCAATCAAAGGAAGTGTGGTAGCTGCTCATCTGGCTCATCAAGCAGTGGATGATTATCAAGCATTGAACTTTGACTTCCCAGACGAAGACATTATGCTAGTCAATGACTACAAACAACCAGGACCAGAAGAAGGACCCGAGCCAGGATCCCGGTGGACTATGGTTTTTGACGGAGCTTCTAATGCGCTTGGCAATGGCATCGGAGCTGTGATCATTTCCCCCGCAGGAGGTCATACACCGTTCACTGCCAGGTTATGCTTCAATTGCACTAACAATATAGCCGAATACGAAGCATGTATTCTGGGTCTTAAAGCTGCAATCGATCTAAGAATCAAATTCCTGGAAGTCTACGGAGACTCGGCCTTGGTAATCTACCAGGTCAAAGGGGAATGGGACACGAAGCACCCGAATCTAATTCCTTACAAAGAATATGTGCTGAGTTTGATTCCTTACTTCAAAGAAATCACTTTCGAACACATCCCACGCGAGGAAAATCAACTAGCTGATGCTTTAGCTACCATGTCCTCCATGTTCAAAGTCAGGTGGGACAACGAGGCGCCTATGATCACCATCTACAGGCAAGATGAACCATCCTATTGCAATGAGATCAATACCGAAGGAACCGAGGAAAAACCATGGTTCCATGAAGTAAAAAGATATCTCGAAGCTCAGGAGTACCCTGAAGGGGCATCCATTAACGACAGAAAGTTTCTAAGGAGATTTGCTGCCAAATTCTTTCTAAGCAATGGAACCCTATACAAACGCAACCATGACTCGACTTTACTTCGCTGTGTAAACAAGAAGGAAGCGGAACAGATCATGGAAGAAATACACTGAAATTCTGGATTCAGACACGCGATGTCTTACAGGATGTCACGACATCACTATCTGACTGTTTTTAAACAAATGAACAAAGTATAAACAGAAAACAACACAGGAGAATTGTTAACCCAGTTCGGTGCAAACACACCTACATCTGGGGGCTACCAAGCCAGGGAGGAAGTCCACTATAAGTAATATCAATTCAAGGTAATACAACTCGATATTACGCCTCTCACTTAATATCTACCCAATGCAACTTCAATCTAAACAACTTAGACCAGAGATCCTACTCACTCCCCCTCAATCACAACAGTGATGAAAAACTAACCAGTTAAAGACATAAGAAGACACTCTTCAAAAACACAACTTGATCGTGCTTAAAAGCTTTGATCAAGTACAATAGTACTCTTGCTTAAAAGCTTCGAGTACTTCTACAACTCAAAACAAAAACACCTAGACCAAGACAATCATCATGATGATTGTTTGGCTTACAAGAAGGCTAGTACACAAAACAAACAACACGCCGAACTTCTGGACGGCAAACCCTAAAAAACCAACAACCCTGCTTTTCCAGCAGCTTCTTCAAATGATATAAATGACCTTGCAGCAGCTGGGCCTTGGATCCAATATTAGTTTCCATTTCCATAAAGCAAAGATCCTATGAATAACCATCGCATAACGCTGTTCTGAAAAAACAAATCAATATCCAAAGTTTCCAAAAGAGGCGCGCCAAGACTTAACAGCTCAAACAACCATAACGAGATCATAATAAACCACAGCAGCTTAGGATGTCATGACATCGGCCGTGACATGAGGTAAAAACCTGCACAAGAAAAACTTCAAAACAATGCATGTCATGACACCAGGTTTGACATGATAACGACACTATTTGTTTTACCAAAAAATACAGCCAATCAAAAACATCTACAAACTCCCCCTTTGGCGAATTTTTGGCTAAAACAATAATAGATGATACCATCAGAGATTAGAGTAAGCACAGCAGCCAATAGAAACAAGGATCCAGAGAAATAAATTCTGTCAGCCAACAGCATCCTGCTTGATTAATCATAGTACATCCAAGGAACCAAAAGTAACAGAATATCCCTTGTCAGAGAAACAATAACAGTAACAACCAGCAACAACCAAGTCATCATCTATCACTTCTCCCCCTTTCTAGCCACAAAAGGAGCCAAACAACAGATGAAGATTTACACTTCAGAACCAGCAGTATCTTCAGTATCCTCCTTACTCATTTCCACATCACTGGAGCTACAAGTCCGGGCATCAGCATCCTTACCCTCCTCAGCCATCACTACCAACAGTATGATTTTCACCACCATCAGCAGAGTATACTTGACATTCAGGTGAGCAATAGTGCTGGTCACACACCCAATTAATTGCTATAATCCTTCACAAAGACAGATGCCCAGTTTGCTTCTTAGATTTTCAAATTGATTTGCATCCAAGGCTTTTGTAAAAATATCAGCTAGTTGAAGGTTTGTAGCAACATGTTCCAAGACAATTGTTTTATCTTCAACAAGATCTCTAATGTAATGATGTCTAATATCAATATGCTTGGTCCTGCTATGCTGAATGGGATTCTTTGAAATGTTAATAGCACTTAAATTGTCACAATATAATGTCATGACATCTTGTGTGACATTGTATTCTGTTAACATCTGTTTCATCCAAACAATCTGAGAGCAACTACTTCCTGCTGCAATGTATTCTGCCTCTGCAGTGGACAGGGACACACAATTTTGTTTCTTGCTGAACCAGGAAATAAGATTATTACCCAAGAAGAAACATCCTCCTGAAGTACTTTTTCTGTCATCAGCACTTCCTGCCCAGTCTGCATCACAATATCCAGTGAGAATGGGTTCACACCCATGAGAGTAGAGCATTCCATATTCACAAGTACCATTCACATATTTCAGGATCCTCTTGACTTGATTGATATGGCTGGTTTTGGGTTCTGCTTGATACCTAGCACATACCCCAACAGCGAAGGCAATATCAGGTCTACTGGCTGTAAGATATAACAGACTTCCTATCATGCTTCTGTATAGACTTTGATCAACACTGGTTCCCTTTTCATCTTTGGACAGCTTCAAATGGGTAGGTGCTGGTGTCCTTTTGTGTGAAGCATTTTCCATTCCAAACTTTTTGACAATGTTTCTAGCATACTTGCTCTGAGAGAGAAAGATTGAGTCTTCCATCTGTTTGATTTGCAGCCCAAGAAAATAGGTTAGTTCTCCAACTAGACTCATTTCAAATTCAGATTGCATCTGATCAACAAAATGTCTAGCCATCTTGTCTGACATCCCACCAAATACAATATCATCCACATAGATTTGAGCTATCAGAATCTTCCCTCCTTCATCTTTAACAAAGAGAGTTTTATCTATCCCTCCTTTCCTGTATCCATTGCTAGTAAGAAACTCAGTTAGTCTCTCATAACAAGCTCTAGGGGCTTGTTTCAGACCGTAAAGAGCTTTTCTTAATTTGTATACATGATCAGGGTGGTTTGGATCTGCAAAACCTTTAGGTTGTTCTACATAGACTTCCTCATTCAAATATCCATTCAAGAAAGCACTCTTCACATCCATCTGGTATAGTTTGAACTTCAGAATACATGCAATCCCTAACAATAGCCTAATTGACTCAAGTCTGGCAACAGGAGCAAAGGTTTCATCAAAATCAATTCCTTCAACTTGGGTGTATCCTTGAGCAACTAGCCTTGCTTTGTTTCTGATAACAGTTCCCAGTTCATCTGACTTGTTCTTGTAAACCCATTTAGTTCCAATGACATTAGTACCTTTAGGTCTTGGTACCAGCTCCCATACTTCATTTCTTTCAAACTGACCTAGCTCTTCTTGCATGGCATTAATCCAGAACTCATATGTTAATGCTTCCTTGACATTTTTAGGTTCAATTTTTGACACAAAACAAGAGTTTGAGACAACTTCTCTTGACCTTGTAATAACTCCACTGTTGAGATCTCCTATAATAAGATCTTTAGGATGATCTTTCTGAATTCTTATAGAAGGACTCTTGTTAGGGGGTTCAGTCTCAGCTTCTGTGATAGTGGGACTGCAATCATCTTTTCTTGTAGAACCTTCTGCTGTAAAATCCCAGAATGTTCCGACATCTTCCGTGACATCTGCTTGATTGTGAACATCATCAACCACAACATTTATGGATTCCATTATTATTTTGGTTCTTGAGTTGAATACTCTATAGGCTCTACTGTTTTTAGAGTAGCCCAGAAAGATTCCTTCATCACTCTTGGGATCCATCTTCCTCCTGTGATCTCTATTAGCAAGAATGTAACACTTACTACCAAACACATGGAAGTATTTGACAGTGGGTTTTCTTCCCTTCCAGATCTCATATAGGGTGGTAGAGGTTCCTTTTCTTAAGGTAACTCTATTATGGACATAACAAGCAGTATTCATGGCTTCAGCCCAGAAGTAGATAGGAAGATTCTTAGCATGGATCATGGCTCTTGCTGATTCTTGAATAGTTCTATTCTTTCTTTCAACAACCCCATTTTGCTGTGGAGTAATAGGGGAAGAGAATTCATGATGTATTCCTTCAGAGGAGCAGAATTCAGCAAACTCTTGATTCTCAAATTCCTTTCCATGATCACTTCTAATTCTCACAACACCATTTTCTTTTTCTCTTTGAATTCTCTGACATAGGTCCTTGAAAACATCAAACACATCTGACTTTTCTCTGATGAAGTTTACCCAAGTGTACCTGGAGTAGTCATCCACAACCACATAAGCATATTTATTTCCTCCAAGACTTTCTATTTGCATTGGTCCCATCAAGTCCATATGTAGAAGTTCAAGAACTCTGGAAGTAGTCAGATGTTTAACCTTTGGATGTGACATCTTGGTTTGTTTTCCTACCTGACATTCACCACATATTTTTCCTTCATCAATTTGTAGCTTAGGAATTCCTCTTACAGCTTCCAGAGAAATAATTCTTTTCATACCTCTTAGATGAAGATGACCAAGTTTTTGGTGCCACAGCTTTGCTTCTTCTTCTTTAGAACAAACAGTGGAATAGCTGGATTCATGAGAGACCCACAAGTAGCAGTTATCTTTGGATCTGACACCCCTCATTACAACTTCCTTTTCTTCATTAATAACCACACATTCAGCTTTGGTGAAGTTGACTTGGTATCCTTGGTCACAGAGTTGACTGATGCTTATGAGATTGGCAGTCAGGCCTTTGACCAACAAAACACCTTCTAAATTTGGCACTCCTGAACAATCTAATTTTCCAACTCCTTTGATTTCTCCTTTAGCTCCATCACCAAAGGTTACATAACTAGTAGAATGACTCTTGATATCAACAAGCAGATTTTTGATTCCAGTCATGTGTCTGGAACATCCACTATCAAAATACCAGTCTTCTTTGGCTGAAACTCTAAGAGATGTATGGGCTATTAAAGCCATACTTTTAGGTTTCCATTGTTGCTTCTGGATGGGCATGATCTGATTAGGTTTGTAAGAAGGAGTTTGATCTGGATATCCATATAGTCTGAAGCAAAAAGGCTTAATGTGTCCAAATCTTCCACAGTAATGACATCTCCATCTTTGAAACTTTCTCTTCATTTTACCTTTCTCGTGATGTTGTGTCACATGTTTTGACATCGGCTTCAACATCTCAGCTTCAGGTTTAGTTCTGCTACTATCTTGGACATCTTTCTTTGCACCAACAAATCCTATACCAGACATATCTCTTGAACTCTTTCCAACCTGCAAGATCTCCTCCAACATATCCGTGCCACTGTTCAACATTTTTACTGATTTTGACATCTGATCAAGTTTGGATTGTAACAAGATAATTTCACCATTCAGTTCAGATATAGTTTCATTAAGCTCTTGGTTATTAGCTTCCAACTGGGCTATGTATTTCTTCTGCTTTTCACCTTGTTGACATACCTCAGCACTTCTGATACACAGCTTTCTGTAGGAAATTGCCAGTTCTTCAAAGGTTAGCTCATTTTCATTAGCATCTTCATCAGAATTGCAAACTCCAGTAAGGGCTGTGACATGTTTGGCTGATTCTTCTTCAAAATCACTCTCAGAATCTTCATCAGACCAGGAGACTGACAGTCCTTTCTTTTGTTTCTTGAGATAAGTAGGGCATTCAGCTCTAATATGTCCATACCCTTCACATCCATGACATTGGATCCCTTTGTTGTGGTTGTACTTTTCTTCTGGTTTAACTCCTCTGCCAGAGTCATAAGAACTATTGATGTCAGATGAGATGTTCTTGACATTAGGTCTTGACTTCTGCTGCATCCTTCTCATAATTTTGTTGAATTGTTTACCAAGCATAGCTATAGATTCTGATACATTCTCTTCTCTACTTTCCTTAACTTCTTCTTGAGAGTTGGACACAAAGGCTATGCTCTTGTTCTTCTTTTCAGAATTTTCACTGATTCCCATCTCAAAGGTTTGAAGAGATCCAATTAACTCTTCTACCTTCATTTTGCTGATGTCCTGTGCCTCTTCTATAGCTGTAACTTTCATATCAAATCTCTTAGGTAGGGATCTAAGAATTTTCCTCACCAACTTTTCATCAGACATTTTTTCTCCCAAAGCTCCTGAGGTATTAGCAATATCGAGTAAATTCATATGAAAATCCTTAATACTTTCATCATCCCTCATCCTTAGATTTTCAAATTTTGTAGTTAGCAGTTGAAGTCTTGACATCTTCACTTTGGAGGTGCCCTCATGAGTGGTCTTTAGGATATCCCAGACATCTTTGGCTAGTTCACACTGGTGAACCAGTCTGAATATATTTTTGTCAATTCCATTGAATAAAGCATTTAGAGCTTTAGAATTGCCAAGCGCCAATGCCTCTTCATCTTTGTCCCAATCTTCCTCTGGTTTAAGAGTTTTGTTGCCATCTTTATCAGTAATAACAGGATGTTCCCATCCTTTGTTCACAGCTCTCCATGCTTTGCTGTTCACAGATTTCAGAAAAGCCACCATGAGAGGTTTCCAATAATCATAATTAGAGCCATCCAGAATGGGTGGTCTCATTATAAATCCACCACCTTCTTTGTCCATCGAACCAGAAAATACTTTCCCTAGATCTCACCCAGTAAAAAAACAGGCAGGGTGCCTGCTCTGATACCAATTGAAATTCTGGACTCAGACACGCGATGTCTTACAGGATGTCACGACATCACTATCTAACTGTTTTTAAACAAATGAACAAAGTATAAACAGAAAACAACACAGGAGAATTGTTAACCCAGTTCGGTGCAAACACACCTACATCTGGGGGCTACCAAGCCAGGGAGGAAGTCCACTATAAGTAATATCAATTCAAGGTAATACAACTCGATATTACGCCTCTCACTTAATATCTACCCAATGCAACTTCAATCTAAACAACTTAGACCAGAGATCCTACTCACTCCCCCTCAATCACAGCAGTGATGAAAAACTAACCAGTTAAAGACATAAGAAGACACTCTTCAAAAACACAACTTGATCGTGCTTAAAAGCTTTGATCAAGTACAATAGTACTCTTGCTTAAAAGCTTCGAGTACTTCTACAACTCAAAACAAAAACACCTAGACCAAGACAATCATCATGATGATTGTTTGGCTTACAAGAAGGCTAGTACACAAAACAAACAACACGCCGAACTTCTGGACGGCAAACCCTAAAAAACCAACAACCCTGCTTTTCCAGCAGCTTCTTCAAATGATATAAATGACCTTGCAGCAGCTGGGCCTTGGATCCAATATTAGTTTCCATTTCCATAAAGCAAAGATCCTATGAATAACCATCGCATAACGCTGTTCTGAAAAAACAAATCAATATCCAAAGTTTCCAAAAGAGGCGCGCCAAGACTTAACAGCTCAAACAACCATAACGAGATCATAATAAACCACAGCAGCTTAGGATGTCATGACATCGGCCGTGACATGAGGTAAAAACCTGCACAAGAAAAACTTCAAAACAATGCATGTCATGACACCAGGTTTGACATGATAACGACACTATTTGTTTTACCAAAAAATACAGCCAATCAAAAACATCTACAAACTCCCCCTTTGGCGAATTTTTGGCTAAAACAATAATAGATGATACCATCAGAGATTAGAGTAAGCACAGCAGCCAATAGAAACAAGGATCCAGAGAAATAAATTCTGTCAGCCAACAGCATCCTGCTTGATTAATCATAGTACATCCAAGGAACCAAAAGTAACAGAATATCCCTTGTCAGAGAAACAATAACAGTAACAACCAGCAACAACCAAGTCATCATCTATCACTTCTCCCCCTTTCTAGCCACAAAAGGAGCCAAACAACAGATGAAGATTTACACTTCAGAACCAGCAGTATCTTCAGTATCCTCCTTACTCATTTCCACATCACTGGAGCTACAAGTCCGGGCATCAGCATCCTTACCCTCCTCAGCCATCACTACCAACAGTATGATTTTCACCACCATCAGCAGAGTATACTTGACAACAGTATGATTTTCACCACCATCTTCATTTGCTTCTGTCACCAAGAATGTGGTGGCCCGGTTCATCAAATACAATCTCATTTGTCGGTACGGCATCCCTGAACGGATTATCACGGACAATGGTACAAATCTAAACAACAGAATGATTACTGAACTTTGCACACAGTTCAAGATCAAGCATCATAATTCTTCTCCATATCGACCAAAGATGAACGGCGCGGTGGAAGCTGCCAACAAGAACATCAAGAAAATCATACAAAAAATGACAGTAACCTACAAAGACTGGCATGAGATGTTACCTTTTGCTCTTCATGGTTATCACACAACTGCGCGTACTTCAACAGGTGCAACTCCATTCTCCTTAGTCTATGGTATGGAGGCAGTTCTTCCAATTGAAATTCAGATTCCTTCCCTAAGGATTATGAAAGAAGCCAATCTAGACGAAGACGATTGGATTCAAACACGATTGGACCAGATAAACTTGATTGATGAGAAAAGGCTCGCAGCTATTTGTCATGGTCAGCTATACCAAAAGCGTATGATCAAAGCCTTCAACAAAAAAGTCAAAAGTCAAGCATACCAAACTGGTGGCTTGGTTGTCAAACGCATCATCTTACCACAAGGTGATCCCAGAGGCAAATGGACTCCCACCTACGAGGGACCATTCATAATCAAGAAAATATTCTCCGGCGGCGCCATGTTGCTTACCACCATGGATGGTGAGGATTTCCCACACCCGGTGAATGCTGACATAGTCAAAAAATACTTCTCTTAAAAAGAAAAAAAAACAGCTCGCTAAGTTGAAAACCTGAAAGGGCAACTTAGGCAAAAAATGAGCGTCTCGGTGGATTGAAAACCCGAAAGGGCGGTCCAGGCAAAAATTAGAGACTAAACAAATACTATCCCGGTAGGCTGAAAACCTGAAAGGGCAGCCTAGGCAAAAGTTAGGGAATGAAACATACAACTGTGTTCCGTTCAGCTGCCTACTCACCATCAAGATTCAACACCTCAAAGACACCGATCAGTCCAATCACTTTCTTCCAACAAGTGAGGGATGAGATGCTCGAAGACAGATTGGCAATAGCAGAGTTGAAACTTGACTGGATCGTTTTCACATAGCTATTTATCTTCATAAATATTTTCCAAAACTTTCTGACAATTTCCTACTTCTAGGATTGTTGTCTCCCTGTGCTAACCAGCCTATCATGGCTCTTTTTCAAAAATCAATGCAGCTTAGGCTCAAAAATCACTATTTTCACTTTTTCTGTTTTAAATGCGTAAGCGTCCCAATAATAATTTTGAATGAACATGTGCATTTGAATATGATTGATGTTTACCAGGAAAAACAGGAATAGCATTCAGGAAATGTCCTAATTATCTGGACATCATCCCATCAGAAGAAAATCCCCAAGAGAAGCGCATTTCTCAGCAAATTCCTCAAAAAGATTTTCTCTTCAAAAGAAGTCTTATCCCCCAGCAGGGTTGTTCCAGATTGCTATCTTCAGAAGGTGTGATCCCCGCACCCGGACTTGGTCAGATAGTGCATCGGAGGATTATGCATCTTCCTCATTCCTATTTGAAAGGGCATCAGAACTTCCAGCTACCTTTCATTCTCAAGAGATATTCAAAGATCCTTCAACAGAATGCCAGGGTTCTCAAAGGATTTCCCCAGCCGAGGGTACTCAAACAAGACAAAAGATCATCAACGATCACAATACATGCATGTCCAGATGACTAGGGGGAATTTATTTTTCCAACTAGAAACTTGACACGCATCGTATTCATACATCACATTCATACATCACATATTCATATTCGTATTCATACATCATACATCATACATCATACATCATACATCATGCATCATGCGCATATTCATACGCATATTCATACACAGCATAACATGCATATTTCTATGGGAATATCATACATTACATGCATCATGAACATTGCACATTACTAACTTGATTTTTCAGGTAGACGGATATCTTCAACATAGATGTTCTCAATCACATGCAGTGTTCACCTGAATTCCATGAACGGTTCTCTCAGATATAATCAAGCCGAAGATTCATTCTGATCACTTACCAACTCAAAAACAGACATCACAGATCAAAGTCGATACCTCAGACGGTTCCAGAACGATCTAGCATCAAAGATCTAAAGCGATACCTCAGACGGTTCCAGAACGATCTAGCATCACAGATCTAAAGCGATACCTCAGACGGTTCCAAAGAACGATCTAACATTGCAGATCTAAAGCTGATACCTCAAACGGTTCCACAATGATCAACTTTCAAAATCTGAAGCAGAAAAAACTTTGGACAAGTTCCGTAGCAATCATCCTCCAAGACTTAAAGCGGTAACCTTGGACGGTTCCGAAATAGTCAACACAAAGACTTTCAAATCCTTCATCAAGATATAATCAATGGATTCATTCTGATGAGCAAACCCTCAACACATATTCCAGGTGGCATCCGAAAGCCCATCTCAGGTAATGTTCCAATCTGCCAACAACATTTCGCAGACGACATTCAAATGCAACTTCCAACATCTCTTCTGATCAAGGTAAGTGCAAATTTTCAGGGCATCTAAATATTCAATCATCTTCTACCTTCAGATTTCAGACAATCTCTTCAGGTTTAAGAAGATTGAATAGGGGCAACTGTTATACCCCAAAATTTGCCCACATATTTTTCAAGAAAACTCCAATCTGAAAATTAAAAGTCTCATATAATTATGGATTATTTCAACAAATGTCCTAACATATGAAACACTTAGTTTTTAGAATTTTTCTTATACAGTAAATTGGCCTGCAGTTGAATTTATTCTTACGCAAATGCCAAATACTGTTTATTACTTCACACATGCTATTTATTTATTTACAGATAAATAGTACTGACACAATTGGTACAGAGTTAAATCTTTTTGCAGGCGCAGAATCAGGAAACTCAGACTGTACTTGTAACAAGTAGATTATTATTATCTTTTGTTTCCCACTAGTTTTTGTACTATATTCCATTATTTTCAAAAAATCTTTTCAAAACTCTTTTTCAAAAATCAAATCTCTCTTTCCCAACACTATCTCCACTTTCTTTCAAATCTTACTTCCACTCAAATTTTCCTTTTGTACGGAATCACATCATTCCCCAACGTCTCTTTCCTTCTTTCCATTCTATAAATACCTCCCATTTTCTTCCATAAAATCTCACATCAAATTCCAACTCATCTTTCAAATTCCTACCTCATATCTATTTTCTCTTCTTCCCTGACAAGAATGGCAAAGTGGATAGAAACACTGTTTCTTACAGTCATCACCATTGCTACGGTGATCATGACTTTCTTCTGCCTGCACAGTCCTGAAGAGTGTGGACCTGCAATGGTTGCACTCCCAATCATCTACATGTTATTGTTCATAGCATGGGTCATTAATCGTCATTCTTAAAATTTGCCGTATTTCTTATTTCTTAAATGTACCGTTTATTCGTCGTACTGTTCAATATAGTATGTAATATTTGTACTGTCAGTATTAAATGTTGTATTACTTGTCATAATATTGCTTAATTACTAAGATAATATTTTGTGTGTTTTCTGCCAGTCAAATATTCCTATTTCTGTGCATTAAATGATTTTAAGGGTTATTATCGGTAATTTTGCCCGCATACCGTAAATATTAGTTATTTATTATGTCTGTGTTTTTTTTAACAAGTCATGTAAATAAACTTTCATTTTTCACATAAAACAAAAACAAAAACAACAAAAAAGAAAATTAACTTTGACTGTTGATTTTTCACTCTAACTGCTACCTGAACAGTCAGTCGACAGCCAAACTGCTGGCAGTACAATTCTCAGTGTTTTGTACCATCAATCAAATCAATCTTTCACAATTAAAAATTCCAAGATCTTTTGTGCTAGAAGTCTTCTGAATATCACGCGATTAGCAGAGACTCAACACTGCACAAAAATCAGGTACGCTTAACTGTCTCCTACACAAACAGTCCCTAATCAGGGTTTTTCTTGTTTTTACAGGAGCAACAAGTTTTTGAGAGCTCAAATGGATTTCATACACATCCATATATCTCAAAGTACCATCATACAAATTTTCAAACTTCAATTCACTCAGACGCACCGTCAGCAGCTCAAACAGTCAACAGACGACCCGTTTGACCAAAAAAGTCAACAGACAGTCAAAAATGAAATTTTTTGTCAAAGTCCATATTTTGTCAAAGGATTCATCACTTGATCATTGGATGATCATAATTCATCAAGGAAAGATCAAAAATCAACAAAACTCTAAGATTCAAAATTAGGGTTTTTGCCTGAAAAGTCAACTCAACTTTGACTGATCATAACTCTCTCATCCTTCATCCAAAAAATTCAAACCAAAGCTTGTTTTGAAGGAAATTCAATTATCTTTCAAATGCCATTGATCCCATAGTCATTGGATTCACCATTTGAAAAATATGATCAAAGACATTACAGGTCATTTTCAAAGTCAACAAAAAGACACTTTTTTCAAAAGGACACACAAGGAGCTTCAAAAATCATTTTGACATGAGACCAAAGGCATTGGTTAGAGGACTCTTTGAGGTTTCCAAAAAGTGCAAGGTCTCCTTCATATGACAAAAATTGAAGGATTTACACCTTGTTGAAGTTGGCTAAATTTTGGGAAAATACATGAAATCAACATTGCTCAAAAATGTATTTTTTCCAAATGGGGCCAAGTTTTCAGCATTCAAACATCATTTTCATGATGTTATGGGCCTCCCACGACCAAGACTAAGCCCACACCTTTTTTTATCCATTTTTGCATGATTTTATCTTATTTTAAGATTAAAATTAAAAGGAAAATGCATGGATAATGGTTAGCTTACAAATCAAGCATGACTCACCTCAAAGAATCTTCATCTTTCTGCAGAGAATTGAAGGGCCAGGCAGGTGCATTGAAGGCAAGATGACTTGGTCAAGAATTCAAGGTTTTTAATATTAAAAAACCAAAGTTTCAACAAAGGCAACTAAAGACACTTCTTAGCTTCAATTGTAAGCACTCAATGCTTATAAATAAGCTATCATAGTTCAGTAACAGAAGAGAGGCGAGTTCAGAAGCATACCTAAGCTTATAAAACTTGTAATCACTTGAAAAAAATTCAAAGAAAACTCAAATTCGAATTTGTAATTTCAGTCCATTTCAATACAAACTAAGCATTCATACACCTTCCTTGAACATCACTGAAACTATCTCAATCAATTACAAGCCTTGAAGCTCACTGAATCGAGCTACACAGGTCAAAATTTGTTCAAACTAAAATCAATTCGTATCTGGTTATTCACACATGTTTAACAAGATGTAGACATACTATTGAGTTTGGTTTGAGGTGTAGATCATTTCTGGAAACTTAATTGAAGTTTGGACACGTACAAACGAAACTACCATTTTAGGGTTCATAGCTTCAAAATTAGGGCTTTCCAAATTAGGCAAAATTAGAGGTTCTAAATAGTACCATTAGATTCGTATGGACAAAACGAGTTGAATGGTACCATCGCGCCAAACTTATTTGCTTGTTTACCCCTATTCGTTATTTTGCAGAATTAGGGCTCACTTACAATAGCGCTTTTTTACAAAAGCGCTGTAAAAGGCCTTGTCTGAAGGTTGAAGACGATGAGGTGTCTCCCCCTCATTGGTCCAGAAGCGCGCGCGTGTTTTTAAACTTTCCACTAATCCAGTGTTTTGCAGGTGTAACGTATCCCACGTGCCTCACCATCTGGACCACCTGATTTCATTTAATGACTCATTCAACGCGCCAGATCAAACAATCCTTATCATGCACTCTCCAGCCTACCACACAGGATCAGTATCCTTTTATTTCTATTTTATTTTCTATTTTATTTTAATTTCTTTGTTAAATTAATTAAAAATAGCTTTAAAAATCCAAAAAATACACAAAAAATATTTTTAGACTTCTAAAATAATATATTATTTTCTGAAATAAAAATATTTTATTTTTCTTCAAAATTTTAATATTTTGCATAATTAATTAGTATATATTTATATATTGGCTTTTTAATTATTCTAACCAATCAAAAAAATCATAAAAAAATTGTTCTTTATATAAAATATTGTTTATATATTATAAACTAATTTTGTACATATTTTGAATAATTTTCTCTCTAAGTTTTAATTATTTGTATAATTATTTGCATAATTATGTTTTAATTAACTTAAATCAATTTCTAATCAATTCCAAAAATTCCAAAAAAATTAGTTTTGTTTTAAAATTAATTGACAAATATTTTGTACATATTTAAACTTAATTTTTAGGTTTAAATCTATTTTCATCTTTTTTCTTCATTTTAATTTAATTAATCATGCATTAATTATAATTAAAACCAATCATAAAAAAAATCCAAAAACATGCCTTTTATTTTTCTTGCAATTTAAAATTCCTAGATAAATGTATAGGATGTCAAATTCATGTAAATAGGCTAGTTTACATTTCCCGCACAATCGATGTAATAGCGTAGATTTACTTTCCGCACTTTACATTTCCGCATTTTACTTTCCAGCAAATATAAACTGCGTGTATGTCAAAGATAAAATTGAACCGTTAGATCACTAACTTCAAAGATAAAATATCTGAATCCAATCACAATCACATTTGCACCTCTTCAGGTAATCCCTTTCTCATTCTTTTCAAAATCAAAGTCAAAATTCTACTGTTTTGAGTACAAAATCGAACCTTGCTTTTATATCCGGTGAAAGGATAGATTTTTAAAGGAAATAGGATAAAGACCTTACAACTCAGGGTAGATCTCCTAGTTTGCTTGCTCAAATCAAAACAAACAAAATTCTCATACACTGTTGTTTTTCAAAACAAAACTTTCAAAAAAGACAATACTTTGTATACATCCAAACACGGATTATTACAAAGTTAACGTTCTTTTCAAAACATCTTTCGAAAGATAAACAAGCATTTTGTATACATCCACACACGGATCATTACAAAATTCAAATTTACAAAAGTATTTTAAGCCACATATGAGCAATTTCAGAGCAATTGAAAAGTCATCGAAAAACAAGTGAGCTAAGCAAACTTAAGAGCCCATGGATAACCATGGATACAAAGGGTGTTAACACCTTCCCTTTGTATAACCTGCCCCCTTACCCAGAATTTCTTAAAGGTCTTTTTTCTGTTTCTTTTATAAACCTTTCCTTAATTGGATAAAATAAAAGGTCGGTGGCGACTCTGTGAATTTTCAAAAATGCGAAAGCATTAAGCGATAAAAAAGAGTCAGTTCACGTATCTCTACAGAACAGAGGTATGGCCCGGGATTAAAAAATCAGGAGGTCCACACCATCTTTGCAAACTTAGTGAAGCAATCCAAGTGGAATAGTAACCAAAGATATGGATCAACATGAATTTAGTCAAAAGGTCAACTTTGCTTGATGTAGTCAACAACCTTGCAAATAATCTCCACATGTCTTTTTTTTCTCAATAAATCAATAACATCTTTAATTGAATTGCAAGACATTCGTAAGCATGTCGAGACCACCAAATGCCTAGGGAAATAAACCCTAGGTCAAAACATTCCATGTGAATAGAATTCCTCTCATCAAGTGCCTTTCAAGATCTGAACTAATCATAGTCTCGATCATGTGCAAGACGCCATCCTTGAGGAGATAAATAACCTTGCAAAGAACTAAGTGAAACCTCAACTTGCTTTATGACCTTTGATCCCATGCTTTTATATGCTTTATTTAATGAATGAATGCAAAGCCGTGCAAATGCCCTAATGAGGGTATGCAGATGAAATGGGAAGCTTAAGCCAGTTAAAAGTAAAGGGGTAGGACAAACTTGGGGTATGACAGCTGTCCATATTTAATCGTCTTAAACCTGAATGTGAGATTGACGCCAGCCTTTCGAACATTCGAGGTAAAAGAAGATTAAATATCAAAGTACCAGAAATTTGTCCTAAAGAGAAGATGGTGTAAGTGTTATCCTTATTTTTTCATTTTGATACCTGCTGGGGAAAGATAAGTTATTTTGTTTTTCTGGTGGAGAAATATACAGTGAATAATGGATTTGAATGGTGGTAATATGTAACGTAGCCGAGGTGCTAATATAGGTTTTCAAAGAGAATGGTTGTATGAGACAATGACTGAAAGGAAAAGATCTCGTACGATCTATAACTCAACATCGGGGGAAGATCTCGTACGATCTTCAGGACTGAAAGGAAAGAAGATCTCGTGCGATCTATGACTCAACATCGGGAGAAGATCTCGTACGATCTTCAGGACTGAAAGGAAAAAGATCTCGTGCGATCTATGACTCAACATCGGGAGAAGATCTCGTATGATCTTCAGGACTGAAAGGAAAGAAGATCTCGTGCGATCTATGACTCAACATCGGGAGAAGATCTCGTACGATCTTCAAGACTGAAAGGGAAGAGATCTCGTGCGATCTATGACTCAACATCGGGAGAAGATCTCGTACGATCTCCAAGACTGAAAGGGAAGAGATCTCGTGCGATCTAAGACTTAACATCGGAAGAAGATCTCGTACGATCTTCAAGACTGAAAGGGAAGAGATCTCGTGCGATCTATGACTCAACATCGGGAGAAGATCTCGTACGATCTTCAAGACTGAAAGGGAAGAAGATCTCGTGCGTTCTATGACTCAACATCGGGAGAAGATCTCGTACGATCTCCAAGACTGAAAGGAAAGAGATCTCGTGCGATCTATGACTCAACATCGGGAGAAGATCTCGTACGATCTTCAAGACTGAAAGGGAAGAGATCTCGTGCAATCTATGACTCAACATCGGGAGAAGATCTCGAACGATCTCCAAGACTGAAAGGGAAGAGATCTCGTACGATCTAAGACTCAACATCGGGAGAAAATCTCGTACGATCTTCAAGACTGAAAGGGAAGAGATCTCGTGCGATCTATGACTCAACATCGGAAGAAGATCTCGTACGATCTTCAAGGCTGAAAGGGAAGAGATCTCGTGCGATCTATGACTCAACATCGAGAGAAGATCTCGTACGATCTCCAAGACCGAAAGGAAAAAGATCTTGTGCGATCTATGACTCAACAACAACTCGACATTAGGAGAAGATCTCGTACGATCTTCAGGACTGAAAAGAAAAGATCTCGTGCGATCTATGACTCAACATCGGGGTGAGAATAACAAACTCACGACTCACAAGAATTGAAGAAGGATAAACATCAACAATGAGGTTGGAGAAGGAGAAGATTATCAACAATACTGAGGCTGGGGATTGGGAATTGGGTTTGAAATGGTTTGCCAGGACGGGAATTGGGCTTTGAAAGGGTTTGCCAGGTTGGGAACTGGGCTTTGAAAGGGTTTGCCAGGTTGGGAACTGGGCTTTGAAATGGTTCGAAGGTTGGAAGGCAAAGGATTCACAACACGGGGGTTGGACCTGAAATTTTGTCCGCATGAGGGAAGGGGACCACAGGGACTAGTGACGACTAGACTCGATCCAAAGACATCGGTAAACATTGAAGATTCACGAAGATGTTGATGCTTGCAAAGCATAAGAATTACATTAATCCCTCAGGCCAAAGGCGGGGTGTAACTCTTCAAGAGCGGCAGTCGTTCGAATTGCCACACACCAAGTATGGTTATTCAAACGATTGAAAAATGAGATGGGTTGAATGCCCACCCTCATTCGCACTATAATTTGCACGCAGCACACGGGAAATAACCACGATAAGACTAGTAACGACTAGACCCGACAAGAAGATGATAGTAACCATTGGAGATTACGGAGATATCGATGCTTACGAAGCATAAGAATTACATTAATCCCTCAGGCCAAAAGGCGGGGTGTAACCCTTCAAGAGCGGCAATCATTCGAATTGCCACACACCAAGTATGGTTATTCAAATGATTGAAAAATGAGATGGGTTGAATGCCCACCCTCATTCACACTCTAATCTGCACGCAGCATACGGGAAATAACCTCGGAGACAACGATTCTGACGAAGAAAGACATTGTGTCCGATCCACACTGGAGAGAGAAAACGAAAATTTTTCTGGGGATTGAGAATACCAGGTATCGGCATCGTGGCTAAAAGAGATTTGTAATTTAGTAGCAGATATCAATCGGAGTTTGTAAGGACAACTTTTTATGTGGGGAAGTGTCGTCGTCTTGATTGAGTGCTGGTTTGTATTATCTGGCTTATGCTTTGTATCCATGTTTGAATTTTTCTATGGCGTAATGATCAGCTTTGACGGATATGCTACGCTTTTGAGGATGCAATGTTATATGCAGTGAACACTATATGCAGAGTGCCAAATAAAGGCGTTAGTGAGGTAGACACCAGGGAGAATCCCCTTAGTGTTAAGGACCATGTGGAGGTGCCAATAGATATTGGACTTTGACTTGTAAGATGCCCGTTCTGGTTGTTGGCTTGTAGAGTATAGAATAACTTCTGACTTCTCACAATGTGCCACTACTTGGAACATTTTCAGCTTGAGGAGATTCCCTCGATTCACCATGTTGGGGATGAGAAATCCAAATAAGGAGACCAGATTAGGAAAGTGGAGCAACTCCTAGGAGAAATAAACTCCTATTCTTGAGGAATGGAACAAACTCTCAGGAGAAATAAACTCCTATGCTTGGGCAGAGACTTTTCTAGGAGAAGCGAACTCCTATAACTCATGCAATTGTGCCCTAAGTTTCATTACCCATGAAGGAGTTTTCCCTAAAGGATCCTTGGAGAGATTTGTCGAATCTCGACGTAACTGTCCCAGATGGGTTGAACTCAAGAGAGATTCCTCGACGTGATTGCCCCAGATTGATCAAAACTTGAAGAGATTTATCGACGTGATTGCCCCAGATATTGTGAATTTGAGAGGTCAAACCTCGATTCATTCGCCCCTGATTAGGTACATCTTACTAGAATCCTCAAGCTTTCATTGTTTTGAAGTCAAACAAATATGGGAACAACTCTACCACGCTCAACGGAGTCTTCAAACTCTTCCCCTCAGGGTAATCAAAGAAAGCATTAACTGTTCATGCCCAACGGAGTTTTTCAGAGAACCTGCCCCTTGATGGTCAACATTTGAAATGATTAGCTTTTACTCCTCGGAGTTCTCAAGTCTCTTGTACTGTGACATGATCAAGCTCTTCACCGATTCTCATCCTTGAAGATTTCCTTGATGTTAAGCACATATTTTGTATGCAAAAGAATGTTAATTCTAAGAATGATAATTCTAATGCAAAGCCTACGTTTGTCTTGAAGTTTAAAGAAACTTTTTTTTTTGAAATAAGGTTGCGACCTCTTGTGACTGGATCACTAGTCGACACAACCTCGATTTTTGCATATGGAAGAAAAAGCAAGCATACGATACCAACATAGATATGAGTCTCGCTTCATCGGGAGTCAGCTAAACGCTATCTCATCGGAGTGCGCTTTCGAAATAAACCCTACTTCAATTAGGACATTTAAGGGTTGTAACTTGGTCGGGTTCACGGTTTTCAAAAAACAAAGGATTTTTAGGCTCAAAATTATTTGGTACCCACCCCCTTCGTGATGTTCTCCATTCCTAGGTTCAATTAACTCAACAGGAGTGTTCATCCCTCACAAGGAATTTGGAATGGTTGAGGAATCAATGAGGTTTTTTGGACATGGCGGTCGCTCACCTTTTATTCTTCTGATTCATTATCACACGACTTTGTTCTTGCTTGGCAATTTCATCATCTTTTTTCTTTTGCCATTTTCTTTTCATCCTTTTTTATTTTCATTATTTTTTTTTTTCGCCTTTTTTTTTTGCTCTTTTTTTTTTGAACAAGTCGTGTGACCTCGCATAGTCTTTGATTCGTTGGAGGTGATTGCGACTGCCTCGCTCCTTTGATTTGATGAAGGATGACCGTTGTGGTATCATCATCTCTTGATGTAATGAGGATAATCATTACGGTCTTGACATTCCTCAACCTTTTGAAGGATAACCGTTGTTGTATCCTTAGATGCATACCCTTTAGGTGAGTTCTGAACACTCAATCAAGTTAAATGAACACTACCCTGCCCCAAGGTTAAAATAAGGGTTTTTATGATTAGAAAAGAAACTCCTCCTTCAAGGCTCAAAGGGTTTGACGAGGGTCTATCTCCCTTATATCTCCGGTGTTTGGGGATTTTAAACAATGCCTGTATATCCTCAGTAGGGTTTTATTCAAAAACACATGATTAGAAATTTTGCATTTTTATTTTTCATCATTCTCCCTTAGCTTTTTGCCTAAGCAAGTGATTAGTAAAGTTGATATCGTAATGCCAAAAACATTTTATGAGTGAAAACGAATGGATTACTTCAAGACAAACATAAACAATGTATTTTTATTTTCATTCAGAAATTAACAAGTTTTTACATGCTATCAATGCTTAGACAAACAAAGGAGAAATTATAAATGAGAATGCAGTAAAGAACTAAATGAATGTTATTATTGAGGAGACTTGACTCCGTCTGGACTCATTGCTCTTGAATACTTTCTGCAATTTTGGTACTCACTTGAGACTTCAGTTTGTGCGTAAACCTCTTGGAATGAACGTGATATGAATCAGCCATGTCTTGTACCTTGTCTCTGAATGACATACAGTCCTCAGTTGAATGGCTTTGTGCCCCAGCATGATAGTCACTTAGCATTATCATGTGTTCCTTCCAAACACTTCGGATTACTTCAAAAGAAAACTCCAACGAAGTCACCCAAGAGTTGTAAACTTTTTCCTTACTTTAGGGATTCGAGCAATGCGAGTGATGCAATGCTCAAGATAAGAGTACGTCTTGCTTATCCCTCGTGCGGGAGCCCCAAGAAACTTCCACATATATACAAGAGATGATTACCAATTTAGCTTCAATATCCATCATTAGGAGTGAGAGTGGATGATCCTTGCAATTCTTGACATCAGGCATTAGGCACAAACACACAACGTCTAACTCAACGGAGTCGCGAACTTTTTCTACGGCTTCCAAACTTTCGTCCAAGAGGTGAAACCTTTTGTCAATTTTGATACTCGGAAACTTGAAGACTTCAATGATATGAACTCTCCTTATTTCAAACATTCTGATTCATAAGACCTTCTCATGGGCGAGATTAACATTTGCATTTGGCCTCTGAGGAACTTGTCTCTATTCTTCTTGTCAAAGAGAAGAGGCTTGAATAACCTCCACACACTAATTCATGTCAGTCTCAATTTCTGTTCTTATCTCAGTCAAAATCCCCACGGAGTTATTCCAATACCAACTTTCGAGCACATAGCGGTGAGAAGTCAGATTTTGTTGTTGAAGTCAGAATTTGAATGGAAAGGGCCCTCATAAGCTGCTGAGAGAACTATGAAATGCATGATAGTATGAGTGCATGTTTCATTTATGGAGAATCCTAAAGTCTTTTCATGCACTTTTTGTTTCTCTTTTTTTGTATTTTTTTTTTGAAATCAAGGCTTTATTTCGTATATAATATCTTTTCTTTTTTTGCTTTTCTATTTCCTTTTTCTTTTTCTCCCTTTTTTTTTTGGAAATAGACTTTAGGATCTTCCATAAATGGAGTGGATAAAGTAATGATGTTATGCAATGAAAAAGCATGGGATCAAGGTCCATATAATCTTAGTAACCACTGTACAATCTTCTGAATAACTGATGTAGGTCAGATGTCACGAGATCAAAGGTCCGGCATAGGTACCACACAACCATAGGAACAATAGTCACCAACAGAACTGAATAGTCACCGACGGTACCTGTCATGTATATCCCTCCCCACTCACAGGTGAATCTAGGATAGGGTAGGTCAAAAGGTCTCCAGCGTTAACAACTCTCCTAAAACACCATCATCGTTGCAAATACATGCCAACAATGGTATCCCATTCGAGTCTCAACTGGTCGTGGGTCTCATGATCGCAATCAACAGAACTTGACATTCTGTTGGCGTCACGACTATCCACTCTATCCTAGGTATCCTAGGTGTTAACTCTGGCCTGGGTATTGGGCCTTTTACCTCATAGAATCATCCCACCCAACCTGCAAACAGAGAAAATATGTGGCCCCCACGGGGACCCATAATATAGTCCAGATGCATGCGGAAAGTAAACATGATATGCAAGCTGGAAATAAACAAGATATTCAAGCATATATACAGGATGAAAACATATAATCAAACAAAGAAACACCCAATAAAATAAAACAAACAAAGGCTAGGATCGACTCGCTAAGAATGGACCAGCACAGGTTTATCACATCCCCAGCAGAGTCGCCAGCTGTCGCACGCTCGCGAAAAAATGAACAGAGTCGCCACTAATATATTTATCCCATAAGGGAAAAGAATATCAGACAACCTGGAAAAGGAAGGAACATGGTTTTGCGACCAGAGAATCTAGGTACGGGAGTCGGTTACGTGAGGGGAAGGTATTAACACCCCTCACGCCCATCGTACTCGATGGTATCCACCTATGTTTGTTTGTATCTAAAGGGTGTATACTATGTCTATGTCTAAATGCGAATGAATGCAAAATGTAGAGAAAATAAAGAATTGTACTCGCACGGGCCCTACCCCGCTGCCTACGTATCCTTTTCAGGAATCAGAGTTATCGTAGCTCGGCTAAAGATTTTCTGTTTGTTTTGTGTTTTTTAATTGGGCGGAGTTAACGTTCGCGCTCTTGCATAAGGGATCGACCTACGATGCGTACGAGCGGAAATAACATTGCCCTTAGGTGCCAACGAGGCAAAAGAAAAAAGAAATGATTGGTTTGTGTCTTTTAGGGTAGATGAGTGATGAACAGTTCCCAATACCGGGCCACTCACCACTTTCTCTACCTGGTTTTAATTTGAACCATTGTTAGGTGTTTTAAGTGCTTTTGGTTGGTGTTTTTTAAGGGACATTACTTTTCGATTCGAATCACATAAAAATGTATAATGATCGAGAAGCAGATTAGAGAATGAATCCCACTCACTTCCATCCCATTATGTAATGTTCGAGAAACAGATTAGGGAATGAATCCCACTCATTTCTCTCCCATTATTTAATGTTTGAGAAACAGATTAGGGAATGAATCCCACTCATTTCTCTCCCATTAAGTAGTGACCGAGAAACAGATTAGGGAATGAATCCCACTCATTTCTATGCCACTAAGCGATTGAGAAACAGATTAGGGAATGAATCCCACTCATTTCTCTATCACTTCCTTAATGTGATTCGCATCTTCCTTTTATTAAGTATTTTAAAAGTCAAAAGGAAAAAGAATGAAAGAAGGGAACTAATTCTAAATCCTAATCTAAGTTATTCTAATATAAGTACATGGTGACTAAATTCTAAAAGGAGCATTAAAATGGTATCAACAAAATAGGCCAAAAATATGGCCAAAAGCTAAGCAACAGAGTCACACAACAACTATACAAAACGAACATGGAAATAGTGCAAAAACGATTCAAGCATTAGTACAAAAATGAAACTAAGAAAAACTACTATTTTTATGAGTTTTATAGGTGTTAAGGGAATTCTAATTCAAGTCTAAATTGCACTTAAAGAACCTACATTCTAATAAGCCTAAACTAGTATTTTTATTGTTTTTATGAAGGAGAAGTCAAAAGATTAATGTCAAAATTAACCTAAGATCTACTTATTTTTATGAGCCTTTTTAATGTCAACGATTACCTAAAAATCTAACAAATTTTAATGGTGATTATGATTTTTATATCGACTAAAAAATCTAAAAAACTATTGTGAAAATGAACCTAAATTCACAAATCTTAATGGAGTCAGGGGGTGAAAACTAAAAAGGGGTGTGCAGTCGGGACTAGGCGCAAGGCCCAGAGTTTTGGCCCAACAGAGTTGTTTTTTTTTTTGTTCAGTCAGCACAAAAACGGAAGGGAGTGTGTGATGGGCCTCCTACGGGGTGTAGACAGTGTTTGCATGGCCCAGTTGATTATTGATCCAAAGGCCTTCATGATTCAAATTTTATTTCAATTATCATTGGAAAATAAAAATAAAAAAATGAAAATAAAAAAGAATGGAACGGTGCGTATTGGGTCGTGACCCTTCATCTCCTTTTGGATCCCCACACCTCTCTTATCCTTATCCCTCATTCTCTTTCGATGCGGTTTCCGGCGACGAAGCGCCACCGTGAACCACCGTCCCTAACCTTTAATCAACGAAACTCACACACCAACCCTACTTCAATTCTAACCCTAAACACTAATATGAACCCAAATTTCTATAATTCTTACTCAGGCAACGGGATCGAGGAGTTCAAATTGGGAACCCTAAAAGCTAAACTCGAAGATTCAGGCACGGATTCGCAAAATTGAAGTAACGTGATTTATGAACTGGTGAAAATGCGAAGCTTAAGAGCTATAAAACACATAAAGAACCTGTTTAAGGCGGCCTGAGCTTCCGGTGCGGCGGTGAAGATGAACCTCCCGGTGAACTCGAGCTGGTGAGTATCTCTTGTCCCTTCTCTTCTCCGTTTCGCCTTGCTCTTCCTTTTCTTGTTTTTCTTCTCGAATTCTTATGCTATTCTTCTTCTTTCTGGCAATTTTCTCTGTGTGTGAATCGTTATTGTTGCGGTGAGACGAGTGTTGAGGGTGATGACGGAGATTAGGCTTAGCCACCTTCGTTCAGAGTTCAAAGGTGGAACTCTGATGAAGGTTGGAGGTTGTGCTTTGGTGATGGTGGAGAAGATGTGGTTGCAGAGTGAATGGGCGTGGAGTGAAGAGGATGAAGGTGAGAAAAAGTGGAGAGAATGATGAAGATGAACGAAGTGTGTGTATGGTGAAGATGTGTGTGAAAAAATTAAATTATGGAGGAGATTTGAATTTATAGGAGTGTGATTCTATTATAGGTTGCAAGAGGTTGGAGAAGTTTGTTAGGGATGAAGAAGTCTGAACTGTTAGATTGAGAGCTTCTGTTATGAAACTGAGGGTTGAGATTAAAGGTTAGAGAGTTAGTTATAGGTTGGTCACAATTCTGTTATGCAGTTAGTTGTTAGGTTCGTTAGTTATATGTTCTGATTTGGTGGTTGGAAGTTGGTTAGAGGCAGTTGTGAAGTTAGTTTTTCTGTTAAAGTCTGTTTGCTAAATTGGAAGTTAATTGCTAGGTTGTTGTTTATTCTGTTTTGGACAGTTAGAAGTTATAGGAGTTAGTTAGGAGATTGAATGGTGAGATTGTAAGCTGAGATGAAAACAGTTGGAGAGTTGGTTATGGCTTAAGAAAGTTAGTTAGGGTCGGTTACACTATGGTTATAAGTGGTTCTGATTTTTCTTTTAATATGCTGTTAGGTTCTGTTAGAAGGTTCTTTTGTTATGTATATTCATGATGTGAACCTGTTAGTAAATGGAAGTATTGTTTTTTTTGTTTTGGATTGCCACTGTCATGGAGCTTGATGGTATGTGAATGTATGGCTTTGCCAAGTCCTGTATGTTAGAAAAAGGACTCAAATTGCGTGTATGTTAAATGTATGTAATGTGTAAAAGTTTGAATTTTGGCTTTTGAATGTTGGCAGGTCAGTTATATTTCTGTTTTCTTTGTTTTATGTAGGATTGGGACTGGTTTCATTATGCAGGATTTTGGTGAAGGCTTTGTGCAAGTTTGGGCATGGATATGGTGCTGTTCTTTACTGATGCAGAGTTTTGGTGCCAATTTAAAGTTGCGTTACGGTTTGCGGTTGGCTTGGAATGGTATGAATTTCACTGGGTTTGAAAACATATGGGGGAGCTCTATTAGCAAATATGAACTTTGGAAGATGGAATTGTAGTGAAGGAAAAGGCCTAGGACTAGTTTATGATTTTTTTGTGTTGTAATTTTGTAATGGAGTTTGAATGATAAATGATGTAATTGTATATGGATTTTGTGATGGGGATTGGACTTTGGAAATGTAATTTGACCTCTGAACCTTAGAATAGCGGAGTGTTGACTTTTGATTTGAATGTTGACCTTTTCAAATAAACCTTGACTTTTCCTTGTACTTGTAATGAATTTGAATACATGACTTCACTCTTGTACTTTAAGTAGTATATGATTCTTGCATCTTCTCTCATACTCATTTGAATTTTAAATTCAAAACATATACTTTCTTAGATTTCCATCTTTGCAAACTTAGTGAAGCAATCCAAGTGGAATAGTAACCAAAGATATGGATCAACATGAATTTAGTCAAAAGGTCAACTTTGCTTGATGTAGTCAACAACCTTGCAAATAATCTCCACATGTCTTTTTTTCTCAATAAATCAATAACATCTTTAATTGACTTGCAAGACATTCTTAAGCATGTCGAGACCACCAAATGCCTAGGGAAATAAACCCTAGGTCAAAACATTCCATGTGAATAGAATTCCTCTCATCAAGTGCCTTTCAAGATCTGAACTAATCATAGTCTCGATCATGTGCAAGACGCCATCCTTGAGGAGATATATAACCTTGCAAAGACCTAAGTGAAACCTCAACTTGCTTTATGACCTTTGATCCCATGCTTTTATATGCTTTATTTAATGAATGAATGCAAAGCCGTGCAAATGCCCTAATGAGGGTATGCAGATGAAATGGGAAGCTTAAGCCAGTTAAAAGTAAAGGGGTAGGACAAATTTGGGGTATGACAGCTGCAGAATGTCAATTTCGTCTAGTATCTCTTATTGTGCCAACTTCTGTTGATTAAGCTCTGGAGGATGCTGACTGGATAATTGCCATGCAAGAAGAACTTACTCAGTTTACAAGGAATGACATTTGGGATCTTGTTCCTAGACCAAAAGGATTCAACATCATTGGAACCAAGTGGGTCTTCAGAAACAAGCTAAGCGAAAAAGGAGAAGTTTAAGAAACAAAGCGAGACTGGTTGCTCAGGTCTATAGTCAACAAGAAGGCATAGACTATACAGAAACCTTTGCACTAGTGGCCAGGTTAGAATCTATTCGCTTATTAATTTCTTTTGCCACTCAAAACAACATCACCCTGTATCAGATGGATGTTAAGAGTGCCTTCTTAAATGGTTATATAGATAAGGAAGTGTATGTCCACCAACCTCCTAGTTTTGAGGACTCTAAGTCTCCAGAACATGTTTTCAAACTAAAGAAATCATTATATGGCCTGAAGCAAGCTCCTAGAGCTTGGTATGAAAGATTAAGTTCTTTCCTCCCCTCTCTAACCCAGAAATACAACCACAAAAAGGCTCATCACCTCCAACCACAAAAGTTCTTACCCCTCCTTCTTCACCCAAAACCAATCTTACTTCTGACCACCCTGATTCTGAACCCATTCTAGATGTTTCACCCCTTCAAAGCCTCTTTCCTCCTCACACTTCTATCCCTCTTTCTCAACTCCCTCCTCATGATAACTATGAACCTGTTGCCTCATCTGTTCCCATCAACCCTGTAAGTTTTTTGAGTGCGCCTAAGAGGGGTGTGAATTAGGACTTTGAAGATTTATCCGGTTTTTGAATACTTGTTGTTCTTATTTTTCTGGTTTGGTGCAAGAGTTTAGAAATGTGTTACTTTCTTTTCTGGTTATGATTTGTGGAAGCGGTAAATGCAGAAAAGTAAAGAACACAATGATGTATACTGGTTCCCCTCACAATCCGAGAGTACTCCACTCCCCTTTCAACATGAAAGAGATTTTACTATTGTTTGTGACTTACACAAGACACACCAAACACCAAGAACAATCCTCTTGGATTTTCACTAAGTACATTAAGAGAACAGTCCTTCCTTAATGACTCACTTGTTTCTAACAATCCTGGACAACAAGATTTCAACCACTAAGAACAATCCTCTTAGATTTACTAACTTGATTATGAGAACAATCCTCTCACTAATAAAAAACCCTTGCTTCCAACAATCCTGGATAGCAAGTCGATAATAACCAAATATATTTGAGTAGTAATGTTGATGAACATATATCAATCACTAGGATTGATATTCTCTTCCAAACAAGCAATTTATGATGAAAATATAGTGCTGAAGTGTTTATGAGAATTATATGAATTTTCTAGAATGTTATGAACATACATGTAGAGTTTTTTTTATAAAATATTAAGAACAAAAACACTTGTTTGAAATTTTGAGTAAAAAGATATGATGTTAAATTGCAATGGAAGAGGTGAATTTTAATTTAAGATTTAATGTATTTATAAGAGCATAACACCTTTATGAACCATGGTAAAGTCATAAAAAAAATATCATGAAAAAATGTCAATTTAAAATGAAAAGGTTTCATGAAGAGTGCATGAAAAGGTGTTAAAAAGTTGTTGTTTTTTATTAAATTCGTACAGTACTTTTTAAGTCGGTTCCAACGGTTACCTGACTTAAAAAGTTGGCAGCAAATTTCAAAATTCAAATAAAACACTGTTTCAGACCGGTGTAAATTATGGCGGTTATTAGTGCTATTACGGCGGCTGAAAAGGCCACAATTTACCAAAATCTGCATGTTTGAAAAATAAAAAATATTTAAAGAATTGTATAAATATTTGAACCAACCTTAAGCAATTGTCTATTGATTTATCCAATTAAATATATTATATTTGAAAGTAATTTATCATGGTTCAAACATGAAAAATAATATATAATACATGATAAAAAATAAGCATTTTATGCATTTGAGTCAAATATTTTGATGCATGATAATTTGAGAACTTTAACATAAATGACTTATGCATGCAAGTGAATTATGGAAACTATTGAGCACTAAGTTATCAACATAAATTGCATGCTTATACCTCAATAAATCAAGATCAATGCTAGTCTTCAAAATATAATTCTTGAATTCCTTGATGCTAGCTTTCACACGTGATGAGTCTTGAACACTTGAATTGATACATTGTTTTTGAAGCCTTTTTCCATACTTTTTGATATGATTATTTGACATTCATTTTGTCTTCATCAAAACACATTGGATTGAGAGTCTTGACTTCACATTCTCCCCCTTTTTGATGGTGACAAACAATTGAAAGTTGGAATGCTTGAATCTCTTATGTGAATGTGAATCCTGTATGTGAATGCTCCCCCTATCTTTGATAACTCCCCCTTGATCAAAGACCTCCCTTGATTCATAGATAATTTGACTTCTTTATGACTGTAAAAGTTAGAGACAAGCATACACATACACATTTATCTTCTCCCCCTTTGTCATTAGCAAAGAGGATGGGAAAAAGATAAATTATCTAAATAAATCATGAAAAATGTTACTAACTATTTTACCTATGAGTTTTACCTCATGAGTGGCTTCATCAAATATTCATCCTTAATGAACTTGAAGCATTTGTCACAAAGTTGGATTTTTCTAAGAAGATTTTGCTTTGATGAAGACAAAGTAATAATAAAAAGATCATGTCAAAAAGTATGGAAAAAGCCTCAAGTGCATTTAATCAAATCAAGTACTCAAGATTCATCATGTGTAAAAGCTAGCATCAAAGAATTCAAGAATTACATTTTGAAGAATAGCATTGATCTTGATTTATTAAGGTATAAGCATGCAATTTATATTGATAACTTAGTGCTCAATATTCTCCTAAATATTTAGTTGCATGCATGGTCCTTTTGGTTAAAATATCAATTTTTACTATATTTCAAATCAAAGTTGTTTGCTGTCAGGAAACTGATTTCTTGTATTTGGAAACAGATTTCCTGAACTGGAAACAGATTTCCTGTATTTGGAAACAGATTTCCAGAACTGTTTTTTAACATGGAAATCGATTTCCTATATGGGTAAATCGATTTCCAGTGTCAGTTTTTGAATTTTTAGACACAACGCTTCAGGGAAATCGATTTCCAATAATGGTAAATCGATTTCCAGCATACCAGAGTCAAAAAACAGTATGTTTCAAATCTGAACGCGAACCATTTTAATACCATCAATCTTTGCACCTTTTCATTGAATCATACTCATTCCTAGGGGTGTTAAGACACTATATATACTCTATATTTTCATATTTGAATCTCACCTCTTTCATTACAATTTACCACATTTTTGATCATATATTTTCATATATACAAGTGTTTCATACTTAAACTTTCATTGAAACTTTTTCTACACATTGTTAGAAAAGTTTCTCATTCATACATAAACACTTGAGCACTATTATATCATTGTAAATTGTCTTGCTTGAAAGAGAAGATCAATCTTATAGATTTATATATGTTCATCAACTTTATTACTCAAATATTTTCCAGATTTGGTTTGTAAATTCTTGTTGTCCAGGATTGTTGGAAACAAGTTAGTAGAAAGGAAAGGATTGTTTTCTTGTTCTACTTGGTTGGTTGTTCTTGTTTTCCAGGATTGTTGGAAGCAAGAAAGTCATTAAGGGAGGATTGTTCTCTAAATGTACTTAGTGAAAATCCAAGAGGATTGTTCTTGGTGGTTTTGTTAGAAGATTGTAGGAGGAGTCTTGGTATAGGCTTGTACAAAGATCTAACAATAGTGAAATCTCTTTCATGTTGAAAGGGGACTGGAGTACTCTCGGATTGTGAGGGGAACCAGTATACATCATTGTGTTCTTTACTTTTCCGCATTTACCACTTTCACAATTCAAAACCATAAAAAGAAAGAAACATATGTATAAACTCTTGCACCAAACCAGAAAAATAAGTACAAGTATTCTAAAATTGGATAAATCTTCAAAATCCTAATTCACCCCCCTCTTAGGCGCACTCTTAAACTTACAAACCCAACTGCGTCAGAATCTCACAATTCTGATTCTTTACAAGAATTATTCCGTGCCTGCAACTATACACCCAAACCTCGTTCTGACCCTGTTTTTGTTAACCTGGAATCTGAGGATGAAGCAAAATCATTGCATTCTCTTGATAAAGAACCTGAACCCTACTTCATTCTGAACCCAGATTCTTCTTCCACCAAATTCAAAACCCCTAACCCTGAACTGTCTGTTGGTGTAAGTTTTGAATTTCTGAAGCAAAAGGTACAAACAGGTTTAGATGCTTTGAAGGTTGCACATAATGCCAGGACGTATTATGTTGCTACAAGAGGTCTGTGGAGAGCTTTCAGAAGGGAGACCAATTCTAACTTTCTGAAGCTTCATAAGAGATGTGAAGCAGAAGCTCTTGGCCCTTGTAGTTTCCTAAGGGATTTTGAAGACAAATATGTCTCTCTCATCAGGAGTCAGAAATCTCTTGAAGAGAAAGAATTTGTTAATGAACTCGAAGAAGTCCATCCTCTTGCTATGGTAGTGTGGAAGCCTTCACTCGACGTTCTGACTGGAGATTTTCAGTTTATATTCAACTGGTTAAGGGAGAATCCCTCTGCTAAGGCACCAAGTATGGTATATCCAGAAGTTGAATATCCATCAGAACCTGTTGCTCCTACACCTCCTCAGAATTTGACTGCAATTATTTTGGCTCTAGAGAATCAAGATTCTGATATCCCTTCTCCTGTATATGCTGAAGATGCTTCTGAAGCAGAAGCTGATGCTGGGAATCAAGTTGCTGAGAATCATCCTGCTATGCAATCTCCTTCTAAGGAAAATCAAGCTGATGTTCTCATGATCGATGCTACTGTTGAGAATCCTACTGTTGTGGAGAATAGCTTTGAAGCTTCTTCTGCTGGACCTTCTGTTCTTATAGACACCATGAAGGCTCTTCAACAACATCAAGCTGATCTAGCTTCTCGTCTGGACAAACATGAGGAAACTCACAATGAGTTCAGATATTTTATGAAGACGCAAACATAAAGCACTACTGAGATTAAAACCCTTCTGGCCCTCTTAGCTTCTAAGCTTGGCTAGTCATAGTCTGTCTTGGTCTTAGATGTTTTCTTGTTTTATGCATCCGTTTCTTGCATCTGCTTTTGTAATTCTGATATTTTATTAATCAATGAAATATTCTTTTCTTCCTTTCATGTGTTGTTTATCATCTGAATCTTTTAATGCTTTTTGATGTTATGACAAAAAGAGGGAGAAACATGATAATTGATTTGATTTATTATATCAGTTGCTGGGATTAAGTCTCAACATTCCTAACATTATTTGCAAGTTCTATGTCCTTGAGATTTTTTGCAGGATTGAAGATATTCTGAAAAAGCTCAACATGAGAAGCAAATACATGGGGAAAAGCAATTCCATAAACAAACATGTTCTTGGAAAATTGAAGCAAGCTTAGTGTTGTGAAGCTTCAAGATCATAAGTGAGAAGAATGTTCTGATACTCTCGTTGAAGAATATGCTCCGATACACTTTCTTCTCTTAAATGCTCAAATACATGAAATTTATCAAGAATGTTCTGATACATTCATGTTCTGATATTATTGTCTAGTATGTTCTGAAAAATTTCAGGATGTAAATATGCTCGGATGATGCTCTGATACATTCAAGAATGTTCTGATTCAATCAAGCATGCTATGAGAACAAAGAAGAAATTCAAAGCTCTGAAGCTGTCCTATGGAAGCAAGAAGCAGAAGCTCTGAATATTCTGAAGTTCTAGGCGAAGTGAAAGTCTCAATTGAAATGAAAAATACTCAGGGAAGTCTTTTATTTATAAATTCTTTTAGTATTTATTTCAGGGGGAGATTGTTAATCTCAGGGGAGACATATTCACACACTCTAATTATATGCTTATGCTATATCAGTGTAATTGTCTTTTGTCATCTGATATTCTGATTGCAAATTCATATCAATTATATATGTTTTTGTCATAATCAAAAAGGGGGAGATTGTTAGAACAAGATTTGTTCTGATCAATATTCTTGTTTTGATGATAACAATATATATGAATTTTGTATAAGACAATGTGGTACTCTAATCCTATGCATTTTCCATTTCAGGAAATATATAAGGAGTATGCACAATTCCGCGCTAAGAAGCACTGACTCAGAAGGTTCAGGATTGCAACATCAGAACATGCTCTCGCAAGACATCAAAGATGGTCAAGCAGAATCAGAACATGGTCTATGAAGCATCAAAAGAACATGAGTTCAGAAGCAGAAGCACTGAAGTTCTTATGGTATCACACTCAAGCTCTTCAAATTCAGAATACAAGAAGATGCTCTGCACCAAGCTAAAACTCTGATTATTCACACGTTATATTCACAAATATCAGAATCAGAAGCAAGTACAAGATGACAAGCTAGTAAGACTGACAAAAGGAACGTTAGAAGCTACAAAAGGCAAAGTCAATAAAAGCAGGAAAAGCAAGGCTCGAGGTAGTTGACAAAAGTGTGAAACATTAAATGTTGCGTTGTACTATTCACGCAAAACATTAAATGCAACCCAACGGTCATCTTCTCAAATGCCTATATATATGAAGTTCTGATCAGAAGCAAACAACAACTCTTTGCAAATATACTGAAACGCTGCTGAATTCAAAACACACAAACTTCATCTTCAACCTCACATACTTTGTAATATTTAGTGAGTGTTAAGCATAGAACTTAAGAGAAATATCACAGTTGTGATTATAGCTTTATAAGAAGCAATTCATACTCTTGTAACATTTATTTTACATTGATTGTAAAAGGTTCCTAGAGTGATCAGTGAGATCAGTAGACTCTAGAAGACTTAGAAGTTTCTAAGTGTTGATTTCCTAGAGTGATCAAGGTGTGATCAGAATACTCTAGAAGACTTAGAGAGTTTCTAAGTGGATAACCATTGTAATCAAGATTGATTAGTGGATTAAATCCTCAGTTGAGGTAAATCACTCTAAGGGGGTGGACTGGAGTAGTTTCGTTAACAACGAACCAGGATAAAAATATTGTGTTCATTGTTTTTATCTTAAGAGTTTTTAAAGTCACACTTATTCAACCCCCCCCCCCCTTTCTAAGTGTTTTTCTATCCTTCAATTGGCATCAGAGCGGCGGTTCTAGGTGCAAGCACTTAACTGTGTTAGAAAAAGATTCAGGAAGCGAAAAACACTAAGTTAATATGGTGGATCCATGAACAATTGCAACAACTGCTACACATGTTTCAAATGATCAACACAACAATGGAAATGGATATTCTAGACCACCAGTATTTGATGGTGAAAACTTTGAATACTGGAAAGGTAGATTGGAAATTTACTTTCTTGGTCTAGATGGTGATTTATGGGACTTACTTGTGGATGGTTACAAACATCCGGTAAATGCTATTGGAGCAAAGATGTCAAGACAAGAAATGTGTGATGATCAAAAGAAGCAATTCAAAAATCATCACAAGTCAAGGACTCTTCTGATGAATGCTATTTCTCACACTGAATATGAGAAGATATCAAACAGAGAAACTTCCCATGACATCTTTGAATCTTTGAAGATGACTCATGAAGGCAATGCCCAAGTCAAGGAGACAAAAGCTCTTGGATTAATCTAGAAGTATGAAGCCTTCAAGATGGAGGATGATGAAAACATTGAAACAATGTTCTCAAGATTTCAAACTCTAACTGCTGGATTAAGAGTACTTGACAAGGGATATACAAAGGCTGATCACGTCAAGAAGATCATTAGAAGCTTGCCCAAAAGATGGAGCCCAATGGTGACTGCATTCAAGATAGCAAAGAATCTGAATGAAGTCTCTTTGGAAGAGATGATCGGCGCCTTGAGGAGTCATGAAATAGAGTTGGATGCTAATGAACCTCAAAAGAAAGGTAAGTCTATTGCTTTAAAATCTTTGAATAAAAAATGTACTAACGCTTTTCAGGCGGAAGAAGAAGATTCTGAAGAGTCAGAATCAGAAGAAGATGAACTGTCCATGATCTCCAGAAGGGTAAACCAACTCTGGAAAAGTAAAAAAAGGAAGTTCAAGAACTTCAGAAGTTCTAAAAAGCCTGAAAGAGGAGAATCTTCTGGAATCAGAAGATCTGACAAAAAGAAGGTCACGTACTTTGAGTGCAAGGAGCCAGGACATTACAAAAGTGAGTGTCCAAAGCTTCAGAGGGAAAAGCCCAAGAAGAAGTTTCAGAAGAAGAAAGGTCTCATGGCAACATGGGATGATTCAGATTCATCAGAATCAGAATCAGACTCTGAAGACGAGCAAGCCAACATAGCGCTGATGGCTACTGTGGATGCTGAATCAGAATCTACATCAGAATCAGACTCTGACTCTGAAGAGGTATTTTATGAACTGTCTAGAGATGATCTAGCTTCTAGTTTAGTTGAAATTCTGGAAATCAAGGCTAAGCTTAGTATCAAATACAAAAAGCTGAGAAAGCTCTTTGCATCTGAAACTAAGAAGCTTGTTTTAGAAAATTCTGAACTCAAAGAAAAGTTTTAAAACTATCCAAAGATGTTGAGTCATCTTCTGGTTCAGAAAAGTCTATTCCAAGCATGAACAATATTCTAAAGGAATATGACTTGAGTTTCAGGAAATTTCTATCTAGAGGTATTGGAAGAAGTCAACTTGCCTCTATGATATATGTTGTTAGTGGAAACAAGAGAGTTGACATAGGTTATGAGGGTGAAACCCCATACAAACTTGAACCTGTAGATGATATGAAAATCACATACAAGCCATTGTATGATCAGTTCAAGTATGGCCACTCCCATGTTATTAGGCTCTCATCACTTGCTAAGAGTTTTCACATTACACACACTAAGAAGCATGTGACACAAAATAGAAAATATCATGTTGCTCAAACTAAGGAATATCATGTTGTTCCTCCTGTTATTTATCATGCTAAACCCAAGTTCAATAAGAACTTGAGGAGAACTAACAAGAAAGGACCCAAGAAATTGTGGGTACCTAAGGAGAAGATAATTTCTGTTGTAGATATCCTTGGCAGCAAAGAAGAAAAAGCAAAACATGTCATGGTACTTGGACTCTGGGTGCTCGCAGCACATGACAGGAAAAAGGTCTATGTTCCAAGACCTGGTGCTTAAGTCTGCTGGCGAAGTAAAGTTTGGAGGAGATCAGAAGGGCAATATAAATGGCTCTGGAACCATATGCATTGGTAACTCTCCTTCTATAACTAATGTTCTGCTTGTAGATGGATTAGCTCATAACTTATCGTCCATAAGTCAATTAAGTGACAATGATTATGACATAATCTTTAATCAAAAGTCTTGTAAAGCTGTAAGTCAAAAGGATGGCTCAATCCTATTTACAGGCAAGAGAAAAAACAACATTTACAAGATTGATCTTCAAGATCTTAAGAATTAGAAGGTAACTTGTCATATGTCTGTTAGTGAAAAGCAATGGGTATGGCACAGAAGATTGGGCCATGCTAGTTTGAGAAAGATTTCTCATATTAACAAACTAAATCTGGTCAGAGGACTCCCTAACCTGAAATATAAATCAGATGCTCTTTGCGAAGCATGTCGGAAAGGGAGTTGTAGAGCGAAAGAATAAGACTCTACAAGAAATGGCCAGAACCATGATTAACGAGACCAATATGGCTAAGCATTTCTGGGCAAAAGCAATTAACACAACGTGTTATATTCAGAATAGAATCTCTATAAGACCTATTCTTAATAAGACTCCTTATGAATTGTGGAAGAATAGAAAGCCCAACATTTCTTATTTCCATCTATTTGGATGTATTTGTTATTTTCTGAACACTAAAGATCATCTGAACAAGTTTGATTCTAAGGCACAAAAGTGTTTCCTTCTTGGATATTCTGAACGCTCTAAAGGCTACAGAGTATACAATACTGCAACATTGATTGTTGAAGAATCAATCAATATCATATTTGATGATAAGCTTGGTCTTGAAAATCTAAATTAGTTTGAGAATTTTGCAGATATTGAAATCTCTAACTCAGAAGCTGAAGAACCCAGAAGCAAGGAGTCAGAAGATCAACTTGCTGCTTCATTAGAGAATCTCAGAATTTCTGAAGAGCCAACTATCAGAAGATCTTCTAGGCTCAACTCTGCTCACTCAGAATATGTTATCATTGGGAAGAAAGAAGATCCTATCAGAACGAGATCATTCCTCAAGAACACTGCAGAATGTCAATTTGGTCTAGTATCTCTTATTGAGCCAACTTCTGTTGATTAAGCTCTGGAGGATGCTGACTGGATAATTGCCATGCAAGAAGAACTTAATCAGTTTACAAGGAATGACGTTTGGGATCTTGTTCCTAGACCAAAAGGATTCGACATCATCGGAACCAAGTGGGTCTTTAGAAACAAGCTAAGCGAAAAAGGAGAAGTTGTAAGAAACAAAGTGAGACTGGTTGCTCAGGGCTATAGTCAGCAAGAAGGCATAGACTATACAGAAACCTTTGCACCAGTGGCCAGGTTAGAATCTATTCGCTTATTAATTTCTTTTGCCACTCAGAACAACATCACTCTGTATCAGATGTATGTTAAGAGTGTCTTCTTGAATGGTTATATAGATGAGGAAGTGTATGTCCACCAACCTCCTGGTTTTGAGGACTCTAAGTCTCCAGAACATGTTTTCAAACTAAAGAAATTATTATATGGCCTGAAGCAAGCTCCTAGAGCTTGGTATGAAAGATTAAGTTCTTTCCTTCTGGATAATGGTTTCACTAGAGGACAAGTGGATATAACACTCTTCTATAAAACCTTTAAAAAGGATATTTTAATTTGTCAAATATATGTTGATGATATTATCTTTGGAACATTTAATGCTACACTTGGAAAGGAGTTTGCTCAATCTATGCAGGCTGAGTTTGAAATGAGCATGATGGGAGAACTCAAGTACTTCCTTGGGATCTGTCATACCCCAAAATTTTCCCTCGTATACTCGCCAATGTCAGTCAACTACAAATAACGGTAATGGCACGATTAGTAAGAGGTAAAACTGGTAAGTGCACGTGTTCGAATCCCACCTCTCTCCTCTTTAATAATTTTCTTTTCGTCTTATTTATAATTCTTTCTAACTTTTCTATATTTTAATTCATTTTTTAACTTGTTTCACTTTTATTAATATTAGGCTTAGATTTTAGTATTACCCTTGATTTAATTTATATATATATATATATATATATATATATATATATATATATATATATATATATATATATATATATATATATATATATATATATAAAGTAAAAAATAATTAAAAAAATAAAAAATAAAAAATAAATATATAGATTTTTGTCATTAGTTGAAATAGTTATTAGAACTTTTAGATTTTATTATTATTAGGTTCTAACATTAATTTTGTTGTGATTATAATTAATATTTAGAATATCTTTTTATTTTAGGATAAAATATATTTGTTTACTTTTCTAGTGTTGTACTTTTTGCTTTATCAATCTTCTTGGTTATCCTTTCAACGTATCCAAAATATATTCTCCATGAATCCAAATTTGCAGTTACAATCCAAGAGTGCATAAACTTCCTCACAAAGCTACCCTATTTGAAAACAAATTTGAAAGAGATATTGGAATTAATCACAAATGTAAATTGTATCAAATCTCTCCAAAATACATTGTGAATTAGTTCATACACTGCAAGAATGTTCCATCTCAAAAGCTGTTATAAATTTGAAAAACTAAATTGATCGGATCTTCCCAAAATTGTTTCAATCAAGCACAATACCGAATCAATCCGGGTTCAAGACAAGACCTAATTTTCTAGTATAAAAAGGGAGAAAAATTCTGATAAAAGGGGGACCCTGTTCGACTCTAAAAAAGGTGAAGCAGAGTGAAATTGCAGTCACGGTTCATTCTAAGCATCGATAACGTTTTCTCTGGATTTTCTGGAGTTGTTGGGATCATCACCATCAATTAGAGCACTCAAGAACACGTCCATACAAGTCACGGTTCACTTCAATTTTTTTGCAATTTCGATTTCATGCATACATGCCTTTTAATGCGATTCAATCATACGTTCATGTTTATAAGGATATGTTGATACTTTCTGGGCAGTTTAATTGTGTTTTAGACGCAGGTATTGCCATACACCATAGTTAGGGTTCGTGCACCTTGAAATTGGGGGCTGATGGTTGAAGCCGAATTGACTAGAACGAATGATAAATTCATGCTTAGGGGGTAATGGTTGATTGGTCTGGGTTATTATTCTGTGTTTATTGTATGATTAATGCAGGTTTCGTGGTGGAGGCTGTGGCCACAAGTCCTCTGTTCCAACGAAGAAGAACAAGGGCGCTTTGGTTTGTTTTAAAATCTGTCATGAGCGTTTCTTTGTATATTATGAATACAGATGATATGGCAGCGAAAAACAAGTGGTGCAGTGGTTGAAGCGTGTGGCCAAAACTTTATGCGCGAGGATACGGGTTTGACACCGGCCTCGTGCGCAGATTTGGTGCTATACTCAACAGCGAGACCACCATAGGTCCTCACGAAGAGCCATGAGATCTCTCCAATCCAAGATCCAACGTTCAGGAACCTGCAGCTCCACCACGCATCTCCAGAGGCGTACCATGGTGAATCATAAGCTGAGTTTTTCTATTTTTTATTATTATTTATTCAATAATTAAGTTTTACATATTGTTTGCTTTTTTTTTATTCAATAAATTTTCTTTTAAATACTTTTTTTTAATAAAATAAAGTTTCTTCTAAATTCTCTTTTTTTTAAAAAAAATAATAATAATAATAAAATAAAATCATTTATTTTAAAAACATTTGTTTGATGTGAGTTAATTATTAATAACATCTTTTATTTGATTTAAATTAATTTAAATTGTTTAAATTACTTAATTAAATTTCAAATATTTTATTGATTGATTAAATTACGTAATTAGGGTTAGGCTATTTAATCGAAAATCTATTTTTGCCGATTTAATTAATTAGGTTGGAAACCAATAATTAATTAATTTGGGTTCTTTTATTTATTCTATTAACTATAGTTAACTTGCGCCCTAACCAGGGTTTACGAAGATCGTGCCTACACTGAATTTCTTCCAAATTTTCAGGATTAATCAAGATTCTCCTATTATGCGCCATGCCAAATTAAAAAAGCTAAGTTTCTAATTCTTTTTGGTTTAGATCTTATTTCAATTTTTATTCCGCCTTTGCCCAAGATGAGGTTATTTCAAATAGTCAATGAACCCCTCTTACTTTCCTTTAAATTTTCAGGGTTCGAGGAAGGCTCTCAAGAATTTTTACTAATTATTGATCTCTCTTATTTTCCACCTTTTAATTTCCCCCATCCCCGCAGGTGTTTATTGTAATAGCGTAGGAATTTATTTTCTGCCTTTAATTTCTTTAAATTTAAACTGCGTGGTTAGTAAAATAGCGAGTGCAACATGAATTGTACATAGATAACTAATTTACAACCATGAATTGTACATAGATAACTAATTTACAAGATTAAATATTCGAACTGAACCACGTGATTGTTGCACCCACACACCTTTAGGGTAATCCCTTATTGTTGCCTTATATTGTTGCCTTGTTGCCTCTAAACATACTAAATAGTCAAAGTCCCTCGATTTCGAGGATACCTAAAGCAATGTTGCCTTCAAAGTTATTGAAACTCCTCGATGTTGCCTCGGTAAATGATTTGTCCCTATTGCTAAGGTATCCTCGCATGATGCCTAAAAAGATTAATGACTATTATATCCTTCCCTTAGACTACCTGTCTTTTTTATGGTAGGGACAGTCTTATGGCGAATGATTATTCACGATGACCCTTCAACATCCAATTGAAAGACTTCCTGCCCTTTTGTGGTATGGATAGATCCTTTCACCTGAAAAGCTAAAAGAACGTTTTTTCAAACTTAGGGTAGTTGCTACTAATTGCTTGCTCTAAATTCAAATTCAAATCAAAATCTTTTCCCACTCTTTTCAAATTCAAAAGACTACGCTTATTTACAAGCTAAAGTTCTTCTTCGAAAATCTTTTCAAACAATTCAAACATTTCAAACAATTCAAAAGTGAGCTAAGCAATTAAAAGCCCATGGATAACCATGGATACAAAGGGTGCCTTACACCTTCCCTTTGTATAACTTACCCTCCGAACTCAATCTCTTTCAAAAAGGTCTTTCCTGTTCTTTTAGCCTTTCCAATTGGATAAAATAAAAGTCGGTGGCGACTCTTGCTTACCGCGATATTTCTAAAAAGTCAGTTCACCGTATTACAGGATCCATATCAATCAAACTTTTGATGGAACCTATGTTCATCAAACCAAGTACGTGAAAGAACTTCTGAAGAAGTTTAATTTTTCAGAAAGCAAAGAAGCAAAGACTCCTATGCATCCAACGTGTGTCCTAGGTAAGGATGAGGTAAGTAAGAAGGTAGATCAGAAGCTCTACAGAGGTATGATTGGATCTCTTCTACATCTTACTGCTTCTAGACTTGATATTTTATTCAGTGTTTGTCTGTGTGCAAGATTCTAATTAGATCCTAGAGAATCTCACTTAACAGTTGTTAAGAGAATTCTGAGGTATCTGAAAGGTACTACTAATGTTGGTTTAGTCTACAGAAGATCTGAAGATTACAACTTAGTAGGATATTGTGATGCCGATTACACTGGAGATAGAGTTGAAAGGAAAAGTACCTCTGGAAGTGGTCAATTTCTTGGAAGTCACCTGATCTCCTGGTACAGCAAGAAGCAAGTTACAATTTCCCTTTCTACAATAGAAGCAGAATATGTTGCTGCTGCTGGATGTAGTACACAGATGCTCTGGATAAAGAGTCAGCTAGAAGATTATCAGATATACGAGAGTAACATTCCTATCTTCTATGGTAATACTTCTGCTATACGTTTATCTAAGAATCCAATCTTACATTCCAAATCTAAACATATTGAGATCAAACATCATTTCATTGGAGACTATGTTCAGAAGGGTGTTCTTTCTTTAAAATTTGTTGATACAGACCATCAATGGGCTGATATCTTTACAAAACCCCTTGCTGAAGATAGGCTTAAGTTCATTCTGAAGAATATCAGTATGGATTTATGCCCAAAATGAGAGGATGAGAAGTTCTGATATATGAAATAGATTTAAAATGATCTTTTATTTCTTTTATAAGAAGTTCTGATTGTTTATCAATTAGATATTATGATTCTGTTATTGCTAACGTTTCATATGTCTAAGTTGATTCAGAATCTCTTTTAAAGCAAAACAGCTGTCACAAGCTATTCCAGATGATGAACACGTGTTCACTTTAAAGGGACAAGCATGCGTGTAGTTGATGAGACGCCGCCCTAGGTAACTGTGCAAATAATTTCAAATATCACGTTTTGCCCTAATGTCACTCAATTTTAAATGCATTTGATTTTATGCATTCCGTATCTCATTTTCAGAATCTCATTGCATTTGTTTTTCAAATCCATGTCTATTTAAACCGCCCTCATAATCTCATTTCATCTTTTCATACATTCATTCTCTCTCTCTCTCTCTCTCTCTCTCTCTCTCTTGTGTATGCATTTTTGCAATCTCTTTTCTCTTTTTCAAAACCCTAAAAAAAAACCCAGAAATCTCAGTAAAGTGTCAATGGCTGCTTCTTCATCTAAAAATGCTGGTTCTTCGTCTCAACAACAAGAACAAGAACAAGAACTCATTCCTATGATCACTTACTCTATTCCTCAGGATCAGTTGGAAGTTATATGTGAACTGATGGTGGATGTTGATAACCTGGAAGAACATCAAGTTCATATCAAAGACAACTTGGTTTTTCAGAAATGGTCGTCTCTATTTCTTGAATTCTGTGGACCAGTTTATCCAGACCTAGTGAAGGAGTTCTGGGTTCATGCGTTTGTTATCCCTAAAGCAATTGTTTCGTTTATTCATGGAAGATTCTTTTCCATCACTGAAAACAAATTGAGAATGTTGTTTGATTTGATGAATGCTGAAGGAGAGACTAAAGCAACTCCAAGAACAGATTGGGATGCAGTATACGCTGAAATCTTTACTGATGGAAAGAAATCAACTGAAGTAAAGAATCTGAAGAACATTTACAAGATTTGGACCAAGATCCTTCTGCGTTGTTTCTATCACCGCAAGTCAACAAGTTCTTCTAACTTCGTCAACAGAGACCAACAATACATCATGTATTGCCTTGGTACAAAGAAGAAGGTGGATGTTACGTACATCATTTTTAACCATATGTGGAATGTTGTAAAGGATTCTAGAGATGAGAACAACATGAAGAAGAAGAGAACTGTTATTCCCTTTGGGATAATCATCATCAATCTTCTGGTTCAAACCAAGATGATTGAAGGGTTGGAAAATGCAGGAATAGTCAAAGATCCTTATACAATCATTGGGAGTGTGTTGAATACTCATACTTTGAGGAAAATGGGTCTTATTCAAGCTGTTGGTACTGCTTCTAAACCAGATCCAAATGTTAGAAATAGAAGAGGTCCATTTCTTGCTGAGTTTGAGATGTTCTTTCTAAATGAACAGCTAGAAATTAAGGTTCATTACCTTAATATTCTCAAAAAATATGGTTCTGTGGAAGAAGCTGCGGTTGGGACAAGTAAGCAGAAGCTTCCTTCTACTAAAGATGGAGTACCAAAATTTTATCCAGAAGCTGCTTCCCATCAAGAGAGAAGAACTAAGAAAAAGCTAGATTTTCCTTCAATCAGTGAGGAGAAGAAAAATGACGAGAAAATTGCTAAACAGAAGAAAGATGTTGTAGTTGAAAAGGAGAATAAGGAAGAAGATAAGGTTGTTGAAAAGAAAAGGAAGAAGATGGATGATGAGAAGGACGTAGAGAAGAAGAAGAAAAAGAAAGATAAGAAGAAGAAGAAAAATAAGGTTGTTGAAGAAGAAAAGGAGAAGAATGAAGAAGTAAATAAGGTAGAAGCAAATAAGAAGGAAATCTCTAAAGGGAAGAAGGTTGTGATTCAAAAGAAGAAGAGAAAGGCAATTGGAGATGATTCTGAGAGGCCTCCGAAGAAGAAATCTTCAGGTGTGTTTATTTTTGAACCTGATTCTGTACCTGTTTTAAGTTCTAAAACTGTACCAACAGAAATTCCTTCCCTCTCTAACCCAGAAATACAACCACAAAAAGCCTCATCACCTCCAACCACAAAAGTTCTTACCCCTCCTTCTTCACCCAAAACCAATCTTACTTCTGACCACCCTGATTCTGAACCCATTCCAGATGTTGCACCCCTTCAAACCCTCTTTCCTCCTCACACTTCTATCCCTCTTTCTCAACCCCCTCCTCATGCTAACTATGAACCTGTTGCCTCATCTGTTCCCATCAACCCCACTGCGTTAGAATCTCACAATTCTGATTCTTTACAAGAATTATTCCGTCCCTGCAACAATACACCCAAACCTCGTTCTGACCCTGTTTTTGTTAACCTGGAATCTGAGGATGAAGCAAAATCATTGCTTTCTCTTGATAGAGAACCTGAACCCTACTTCATTCTGAACCTAGATTCTTCTTCCACAAAATTCAAAACCCCTAACCCTGAACTGTTTGTTGGTGTAAGTTTTGAATTTCTGAAGAAAAAGGTACAAATAGGTTTAGAAGCTTTGAAGGTTGCACATAATGCCAGGACGGAATATGTTGCTATAAGAGGTCTCTGGAGAGCTTTCAGAAGGGAGATTAATTCTAACTTTCTGAAGCTTCATAACAGATGTGAAGCAGAGGCTCCTGGCCCTTATGGTTTCCTAAGGGATTTTGAAGACAGCTATGTCTCTCTCATTAGGAGTCGGAAATCTCTTGAAGAGAAAGAATTTGTTGATGAACTCGAAGAAGTCCACCCTCTTGCTATGGTAGTGTGGAAGCCTTCACTCCATGTTTTGACTGGAGATTTTCAGTTTATATTCAACTGGTTAAGGGAGAACCCCTCTGCTAAGGCATCAAGTATGGTATATCCGGAAGTTGAATATCCATCAGAACCTGTTGCTCCTACACCTCCTCAGAATTTGGCTGCAATTCTTTTGGCTCTAGAGAATCAAGATTCTGATATCCCTTCTCCTGTATATGCTGAAGATGCTTTTGAAGCAGAAGTTGATGCTGAGAATCAAGTTGCTGAGAATCATCCTGCTATGCAATCTCCTTCAAAGGAAAATCAAGCTGATGTTCTCATGATCGATGCTGCTGTTGAGAATCCTCTTGTTGTGGACAATAGCTTTGAAGCTTCTTCTTGCAAACAGAAAGCACTACTGAGATTAAAACCCTTCCGGCCCTCTTAGCTTCTAAGCTTGGCTAGTCGTAGTGTGTCTTGGTCTTAGATGTTTTCTTGTTTTATGCATCCGTTTCTTGCATCTGCTTTTGTACTTCTGATATTTTGTTAATCAATGAAATATTCTTTTCTTCCTTTCATGTGTTGTTTATCATCTGAATCTTTTAATGCTTTTTGATGTTATGACAAAAAGAGGGAGAAACATGATAATTGATTTGATTTATTATATCAGTTGCTAGGATTAAGTCTCAACATTCCTAACATTATTTGCAAGTTCTATGTCTTTGAGATTTTTTGCAGGATTGAAGATATTCTGAAAAAGCTCAACATGAGAAGCAAATACATGGGGAAAAGTAATTCCATAAAGAAGCATGTTCTTGGAAAATTGAAGCAAGCTTAGTGTTGTGAAGCTTCAAGATCAGAAGCAAGAAGAATGTTATGATACTCTCGTTGAAGAATATGCTCCGATACACTTTCTTCTCTTAAATGCTCTGATACATGATATTTATCAAGAATGTTCTGATACATTCATGTTCTGATATTATTGTCTAGTATGTTCTGAAACATTTCAGGATGTAAATATGCTCTGATGATGCTTTGATACATTCAACAATGTTCTGATTCAATCAAGCATACTATGACAACAAAGAAGAAATTCAAAGCTCTGCAGCTGTCCTATGAAAGCAAGAAGCAGAAGCTCTGAATATTCTGAAGTTCTAGGCGAAGTGAAAGTCTCAAATGAAATGAAAAATACTCAGGAAAGTCTTTTATTTATAAATTCTTCTAGTATTTATTTCAGGGGAGATTGTTAATCTCAGGGGGAGACATATTCACACACTCTCATTATATGCTTATGCTATATCTGTGTAATTGTCTTTTGTCATCTGATATTCTGATTGCAAATTCAAATCAATTATATATGTTTTTGTCATCATCAAAAAGGGGGAGATTGTTAGAACAAGATTTGTTCTGATCAATATTCTTATTTTGATGATAAAAATACATATGAATTTTGTATAAGACAATGTGGTACTCTAATCCTAAGTATTTTCCATTTCAGGAAATATATAAGGAGTATGCACAATTCAGCGCTAAGAAGCACTGACTCAGAAGGTTCAGGATTGCAACATCAGAACATGCTCTCGCAAGACATCAGAAGATGGTCAAGCAGAATTATAACATGGTCTATGAAGCATCAGAAGAACATGAGTTCAGAACCAGAAGCACTGAAGTTCTTATGGTATCACGCTCAAGCTCTTCAAAGTCAGAAGACAAGAAGATGCTCTGCACCAAGATGAGACTCTGATTATTCAAACATGATATTCACAAATATCAGAATCAGAAGCATGTACAAGATGACAGGATAGTAAGACTGACAAAAGAAACGTTAGAAGCTACAAAAGGCAAAGTCAGTAAAAGCGGGAAAAGCAAGGCTCGAGGTAGTTGACAAAAGTGTGAAACATTAAATGTTGCATTGTACTATTCACGCAAAGCATTAAATGCAATCCAACGATCATCTTCTGAAACGCCTATATATATGAAGTTATGATCAGAAGCAAACAACAACTCTTTGCAAATATACTGAAACGCTGCTGAATTCAAAACACACAAACTTCATCTTCAACCTCACATACTTTGTAATATTTAGTGAGTGTTAAGCATAGAACTTAAGAGAAATATCACGGTTGTGATTATAGCTTTATAGGAAGCAATTCATACTCTTGTAACATTTATTTTACATTGATTGTAAAAGGTTCCTAGAGTGATCAGTGAGATCAGTAGACTCTAGAAGACTTAGAAGTTTCTAAGTGTTGATTTCCTAGAGTGATCAAGGTGTGATCAGAATACTCTAGAAGACTTAGAGAGTTTCTAAGTGGATAACCATTGTAATCAAGATTGATTAGTGGATTAAATTCTCAGTTGAGGTAAATCACTCTAAGGGGGTGGACAGGAGTAGTTTCGTTAACAACGAACCAGGAAACAAATATTGTGTTCATTGTTTTTATCTTAAGAGTTTTTAAAGTCACACTTATTCAAACCCCCCTTTCTAAGTGTTTTTCTATCCTTCACCTGAAGTTATTGATTAAATTATTGAATATTAACAACGAGAACATGAAGTTACTGATCAAAATATTGAATATTATCGGGAACATGAAATTACTAATCACAATATTGAATATTAACGGGAACCTGAAGTTACTGATCAAAATATTGAATATTAATGGGAACATGAAGTTCCTGATTAAAATATTGAATATTAATGGGAACATGAAGTTACTGATCAGAATATTGAATACTAACGGGAACGTGAAGTTACTGATCAAAATATTTTGAAATTAACGAGAACGAAGTTACTGAGCAAAATTTTAAATATTAACGGGAACGTGAAATTAATGATCAACATATTGATTATTAACGGGAACTTTGAAGGATAGAAAAACACTTAGAAAGGGAGGTTTGAATAAGTGTAGCTTTAAAACTTGTAAGATAAAAACTATTTGCACAATGCTTTTTATCCTAGTTCGTTATTAACTAAACTACTCCAGTCCACCCCCTTGGAGTGATTTACCTCACCTGAGGATTTAATCCACTAATCACACAAGATTGCAATGGTTTTCCACTTAGACAACTTCTAAGTCTTTTAGAGTATACTGATCACACCCTGATCACTCTAGGAACAAACTGCTTAGATACCCTCTAAGACTTTCTAGAGTATACTGATCAACAACCTAATCACTCTAGTTCTTACAACTTAATGTAAACAAATTCTTTTAAGAGTTACAATGCTTCTGAGAAAGCTATTATCACAAATGTGATTTTCTCTTAAGTTTAAGCTTAATCTCACTAAGATATTACAATAGCAATGTAGTGAGGTTGAAGATGAAGTTTGAGAGCTTTTTGAATTTGACAGCGTTTCTGTATATTTGCGCAAGTGTTGTATTCAGCTTCTCATCAGAACTTCAATATATAGGTGTTAGAACAAGATTTGTTCTAATCAATATTCTTAGTTTTGATGATAACAAGCATATGAATTTTGTATGAGATAATGTGGTACTCTAATACTATGCAATTTCCGTTTCAGGAATTATATAAAGAGTATGCACAAAATCAGCGCAAGAAGCACTGACTCAGAAGGTTCAGCATGCAACATCAGAACATGGTCTGGCAAGACATCAGAAGATGGTCAAGCAGAATCAGAACATGGGTCTATGGAAGCATCAGAAGAACTTGAGATTAGAAGCAGAAGCACTAAAGTTCTCATGGTATCACGCTCAGAAGCACTTCAAGGTCAGAAGACAAGAAGATGCTTTGCACCAAGCTGTTTGACTCTGATGACATTCAAACGTTGTTCACACAAACATCATATCAGAAGCAAGTACTAGACTGGCAGGCTACGCTGACTGACAAAAGGAACGTTAGAAGCTATTAACAGCAACGTCAGTAGTCACAGCGGAAACAAGGCTCGAGGTAGTTGACAAAAGAGTGAAACATTAAATGCAATGCTGTACAGATTACGCAAAGCATTAAATGCTCCCAACGGTCATATTCTCAAGTGCCTATAAATATGAAGTTCTGATGAGAAGCTCAATACAACACTTGCGCATTATACAGAAACGCTGTCAAATTCAAAAGCTCTCAAACTTCATCATCAAGCTCACTACATTGCTGTTGTAATATCTTAGTGAGATTTAAGCTTAAACTTAAGAGAAAATCACAGTTTTGATAATAGCTTTATAAGAAGTATTGTAACTCTTAAAAGAATTTGTTTACATTAAGTTGTAAGAACTAGAGTGATCAGGTTGTTGATCAGTATACTCTAGCAAGTCTTAGAAGTTGTCTAAGCAGTTTGTTCCTAGAGTGATCAGGTTGTGATCAGTATACTCTAGAAGACTTAGAGTGTTTCTAAGTGGAAAACCATTGTAATCTCGTGTGATTAGTGGATTAAATCCTCAGGTGAGGTAAATCACTCCAAGGGGGTGGACTGGAGTAGTTTAGTTAACAACGAACCAGGATAAAAATCATTGTGAAAATAATTTTTATCTTACAAGTTTTAAAGCTACACTTATTCAAACCCCCCCTTTCTAAGTGTTTTTCCATCCTTCAATTGGTATCAGAGCGCCGGTTCTAAGGTGCAAGCACTTAACCGTGTTTAGAAAAGATTCAGGAAGAGAAAAACGCTTCAGTAAAAGATGGCTGGTGAAATTCAAACAACTACATCTACATCTGGCTCTGCTGAGCAATACAATGGAAATGGTAACAATGGTTATACTAGACCACCAGTATTTGATGGTGAAAACTTTGAATACTGGAAAGATAAACTTGAAAGTTACTTCCTTGGTCTAGATGGTGAATTATGGGATCTTCTCATGGATGGTTACAAACATCCAGTAAAAGCTACGGGCGTAAGGCTTACCAGACAAGAGATGGATGATGATCAAAAGAAGCTTTTGAAGAATCATCATAAATGTAGGACTATTTTGCTGAATGTTATCTCTCATGCTGAGTATGAGAAGATATCTAACAGGGAAACTGCCTATGATATATATGAGTCATTAAAAATGACCCATGAGGGAAATGCTCAAGTCAAGGAGACTAAAGCTCTAGCTCTAATCCATAAATATGAAGCCTTCGAGATGGAGGATGATGAAGATATTGAGAAGATGCTCTCAAGATTTCAAACGCTAACTGCTGGATTAAGAGTTCTGGACAAAGGCTACACCAAGGCTGATTACGTAAAGAAGATCATCAGAAGCTTGCCCAGAAGATGGGGCCCAATGGTGACTGCATTCAAGATTGCAAAGATTATGAATGAGGTCTCTTTGGAAGAGCTAATCAGTGCCTTGAGAAGCCATGAGATGGAACTGGATGCTAACGAACCTCAGAAGAAAGGTAAGTCTATTGCATTAAAATCTAATTTTAAAAAATGCACTAACGCTTTTCAGGCTGAAGAAGTAGATTCTGAAGAATCAGAATCTGAAGAAGATGATGAAATGTCCATGATTATCTTTACTTCTATATTTCTGGTGCCATCCAATCATGGAAGTAATCATTTCATAATGTTTAAAAACTTTATTTGTTATTTTCTACATAATATTTTTATCAAATATTATCTAAACTTTTATTATCATTTTTTAATATAGGAATTTCTAGATGTAAAAACGATAGTGATTGTTTTAATCGTGCATGCCAGCCACCAAGGATAGTGAGGTGTGACAAGAAACAATGCGCATGTCTTGAAGTGAACTCACTATTTCATTATGTTCCCATATGATGATGTACTATGATATAGTTATTCAAAAGAGGCGTTTGAGAAGATGACCGTTGGGAGCATTTAATGCTTTGCGTAATCCGTACAACATTGCATTTAATGTTTCACTCTTTTGTCAACTACCTCGAGCCTTGCTTTTGCTGTGTCTACTGACGTTACCTTTAATAGCTTCTAATGTTCCTTTTGTCAGTCAGCGTAGCCTGCCATCTTGTAGTTGCTTCTGATCTGATGTTTGTGTAAACAACGTTTGAATATCATCAGAGTCAAACAGCTTGGTGCAGAGCATCTTCTTGTCTTCTGACCTTGAAGTGCTTCTTAGCGTGATACCATGAGAACTTCAGTGCTTCTACTTCTGATCTCAAGTTCTTCTGATGCTTCCATAGACCATGTTCTGATTCTGCTTGACCATCTTCTGATGTCTTGCCAGACCATGTTCTGATGTTGCATGCTGAACCTTCTGAGTCAGTGTTTCTTGCGCTGATTTTGTGCATACTCTTTATATAATTCCTGAAATGGAAATTGCATAGTATTAGAGTACCACATTATCTCATACAAAATTCATATACATTGTTATCATCAAAACTAAGAATATTGATCAGAACAAATCTTGTTCTAACAATCCCCCCATTTTGATGATGACAAAAACATATATAAATGATATGAATTTGCAATCAGAATATCAGACGGCTAAATACAATTACACAGCTATAGCATAAGCATATAAACATAGTGTGTGAATATGTCTCCCCCTGAGATTAACAATCTCCCCCTGAGATAAATAATTTCCCCCTGAAATAAATACTGGAAGAAATTTATAAATAAAGGACTTCCCTGAGTATTTTCCATTTCAGTTGAGACGATCACATATACTTAGATCTTTCAGAACATTCATAGCTTCTGATTCTTGCTTCCATAGGACAGCTTTAGAGCTTGAATTTCTTCTTGAATCATTGCATGCTAGATTGTATCAGAACATTGTTGAATGTACCAGAGCATCATCAGAGTATCTCTACATCCTGAAATGTTACAGAACAAACTAAACGACAAAAGTCAGAGCAAGAATGAATCAGAACATAATATATGCATCAGAACATATAATACGTATCAGAGCAAAAACAATAATGTTTCAGAGCATATTTAGAACTAAAACATGCATCAGAACATATAAGGAATAAGAATGTGTTAGAGCATATTCTATCATCAGAATATCATAACATTCTTCCTTCTTGCTTCTGATCTTTGAAGCTTTATAGCACTCAGCTTGCTTCAAATTTCCATGAGCTTGATTCCATACAGAATTGCTTTTCCTCATGTCTTTGCTTCTCATGTTGAGCTTTTAAGAATATCTTCACTTCCTGCAAAACACTCAAAGACATAGAACTTGCAAGTTCTATTAGAAATGTAGAGACTTTCTCCCAGCAACTGATAAAATAAATCAGATCATTTATCACAATTTTCTCCCCCTTTTTGTCATAACATCAAAAAACACAAAAGATTCAGATGAAAAACAAACAATATGAGAGAAAGAAGGATAATTTTCATTGATTTGCAAAAGAGAATTATCAGAAAATACAAGGAGGATGCATAGAAGACAGATGCAAGAAACAAAGAAAAACAACTAAGACTCAAGGACTAAGACGACCCTAGCTTAGACATAATCTTGGCCAGCATGTCATGAATCCCAGCATTGCTCTCAATCTGTCTCTCCATGAAAGAGCGGAACTCAGCATTGATGGTGTCTTGGTTGTCCATACGAGAAGCTAGCTCAGCCTGATTCTTCTGAATAACCTCTAGAGTCTTCACCAGAAGAGAGGGTTCACCAAAAGAAGCTTCACAACTTCTGTCCAGAGGGACAGCATTCACAACCGCAGCTTCCAATGTTATATCATCAACATGATTTTCCAAAGCAGGAATAGTTCCAGCAGGATGATCTTCAGCATGAGCTTCTTCCATAGAAGCATCTCCTTGATATACAGGAGCAGGAAGATCAAAATCTCCATTCTCAAGAGCTTGAAGAATGGCAGCAAGATTCCTTGGTTTAGAAGGACCTTCAACTTCTGGCGGGTCAACAACTTCTGGAATGACCATATTGGGGTCTTCCTTAGAAGGATTTTCCCTCAGAAAGTCAAACAATGACTTGAAGTCTCCAGTCAAAACTGGATACTTAGGTCTCCAGACCACAATCTCCCTACAAGGATTGTCCAGCAGCTCATCAACAAACATCTTCTCCTCAAGAACTCTCCTGTTTCTGATAGGATGAAAATATTTTCCATCATCAACTTCAAGAAGATATCCAGCATAACCAGGTGCAGCAGTCACTAGTCTCTTCTGAACAGCCATAGCTCCCACTTGAAAATCTTGGCGAAAGCTTCTCCAAAGGTTTCTAGTTGAAACATCATCAAGATCATTGAAGAAGGCATCTCTCAAGAGATCCAGCCTACTAACAACTTCGTGTCTGAACAATTCCAGGTAGATATGGGGTTCAGGTTCAGGAGGGTTGAAGGTGAATTTGTAGTCAGGGTAGAGAAGGCAGTATGGGTTGGATTTTCTGGTAGGAAAGGGATGGGATAGAGAAGGTGGAACTGCAGTGGTTGAAGAAGATGGAATATCTATGGAAATAGTTGATGAGGAAGGTATGTCTGTGGGGAGGGTTGATGAGGATGGGTTCAAGATAGGTGTAGAAAGAGATGGTGGGGGAGGATTTGGTATGGTGAAAGTGTTTTGTGGTTCAGAAGGAGGAGGGTGGTATACTTGCCTAGGAAAGTCATTAGTTCTTTCAGCACGGAAAGACTCCCTGATGCGCTTGTCTCGAAAATTCTTGGAATTTACTTTGATAGGATCAAAAGTGACCCTCTGCTTCTTAGCTTGCTTGGCTTCTTCTTCTTGAGCCTTTCTCTTCATCCTAACTTCTTGCTTCTTCTTATCCTTCTTCTGAAGTGCAGCCAGAGAAGGAAACACTCTTCCATGGATCCATGCAGGATCAATAGAAGATTGAGTTCTAACCGAAGCTTCCAAATAATGCTTAACAGCCTTGTGAAGTTCAACTTGGAACAAGGTAGCAAAGCCTTCAACTGGAATTCTTCTGGTCAGAATATCTGGGAAGATTACAGGAACAGAAGTTATCTCCCTGATAAGTTCCAACCTTAGCAGGTCAAAACCATTGATGACATGACCTTGAATGACTCCAAAGAACTTGGACGTTCCAATAGCCCTTAGAGAGTCCATCAAATCACTTTCTATCAGAATGTTTGAGATCATTCTGGCGAAAGGAATAGTATTTCTTGGAAGGTGAGGGTACTTCTCACGTTCTTCATCTCTTGATTCTTCAATAGACATCTTCAGATTCTGAAAAAGAATGTTGGAGATGTTGAGTTCAATTCTTCTTCCAATGCATAAGAGAGTGTATTTGTGATCAGGACTAATGTGCATGGAGGATAATGATCTTCTTCTATGATGAAGAGATCCCAGAATAATTTTAGCCCATACTTGATAGAATGCCCTCAATGTACCAGTTTGGTGAGATTGAAGACCAGTAGCATAAGATATTTGTCCTTTAACCTGTGGCCAACTAACTCTGGCAGGAAGTGGACCAGTACATCCTTCATCATCATCCAGGTTTTACAGCTTCCTTATCAACTTCTCAGTAATCACAACTTCATGCCCTAACACGAAGGAGATGATTGCAGTTGGAGTAACCGTTGCATGAGCCCAGAAGTCTTTCACAAGAGCCGGATAAATTGGTCCAACCAATCTATCAAGATAGTTTGACCAGACTTGTGCCAAAATCCTTGCATCAGGTCTGAAACCATGTGCTTTCAGATTTTCAAAGTCCACAGAAGACTCACAAAGAAATTCCATCTCTGCAGTAGGAATGGAGAAGGTCTTCAACGGAGCATACCCATGCTTGCTAAAAACCAGATGAGTGGAAGAAACTTCTGCTTGGCTTGAAGAACTTGATGAAGTATTCATGGCGAAATGCTTAGTTACAGACACAAGCTAGAGTTTATGCGATGAATGCAAAAAGAGAGGGATGAATGAAAAGAGAGAGTGAAAAAGATGAAATGAAAATGAAGAGGGGTATTTAAAAGCTTGAATACAAGAAAATAATAAATGCAATATGGTTTAAATGAAATGATTACAGAAAAACATGACATCAATTTGCATTTAATGAGATATGACGTTAGGAGAGATAAAGTGACAAACTGAAATGATTTTCACAGTTACCTAGGGCGGCGTCTCCTCAACTGCACGCATGCTTGTCCAAAAATAGTGAACACGTGTTCATTTTCTGGAAAGACTGGTGACAGCTGTTTTGCTTTAAAAGAGATTATGAATCAACTTAGATAATGAAACGTTAGAAATAACAGAATTAGAACTTCTAATTGATTATTATCAGAACTTCTTATAAACACATAATCCCAACACATTTCAGAATTTAACCATACATAAGATCTTCTCATCTTCTCATTCTGGGCATAAATCCATACTGATATTCTTCAGAATGAACTTAAACCTATCTTCAGCAAGGGGTTTTGTAAAGATATCAACCCATTGATGGTCTGTATCCACAAAGTTTAAAGAGAGAACACCCTTCTGAACATAGTCCCTAATAAAATGATGTTTAATCTCAATATGTATAGCCTTGGAATGTAAGATAGGATTCTTTGATAAACATATGGCAGAAGTATTATCACAGAAGATAGGAATGTTACTCTCATATATTTGATAATCTTCTAGCTGACTCTTCATCCAGAGCATTTGTGTGCTACACCCAGCAGCAACAACATATTCAACTTCTGTTGTTGAGAGAGCAATGGTAGCTTGCTTCTTGCTGTACCAGGAGATCAAGTGACTTCCAAGAAATTGACAACTTCCAGAAGTACTCTTCCTTTCAATTCTATCTCCAGCATAGTCAGCATCACAAAATCCTACTAACTTGTATTCTTTAGATCTTCTGTAGACTAAACCAACATTAGTAGTACCTTTCAGATACCTTAGAATTCTCTTAACAGCAGTTAAGTGAGATTCTCTAGGATCTGATTGGCATCTAGCGCACAAACAAACACTGAATAAAATGTCAGGTCTAGAAGCGGTTAGATATAGAAGAGATCCAATCATACCTCTGTATAACTTCTGATCTACCTTCTTACTTACCTCATCCTTACCTAGAACACACGTTGGATGCATAGGAGTTTTGGCTTCTTTACTTTCAGAAAGATTAAACTTCTTCAGAAGTTCTTTCACATACTTCGTTTGATGAACATAAGTTCCATCAGAAGTTTGATTGATTTGAATCCCAAGAAAATACTTGAGTTCACCCATCATACTCATTTCGAATTCAGCCTGCATAGACTTAGCAAACTCCTTTCCATGTGAAGCATTAGATGTTCCAAAAATAATATCATCAACATAAATTTGACAAATTAAAATGTCCTTCTTAGACGTTTTACAGAAGAGGGTCGTATCCACTGGTCCTCTAGTGAAACCATTGTTCAAAAGGAAAGAACTTAATCTCTCATACCAAGCTCTAGAAGCTTGTTTCAACCCATACAATGATTTCTTAAGTTTGAAGACATGTTCTGGAGACTTAGAGTCTTCAAAACCAGGAGGTTGGTGGACATAGACTTCCTCATCTATATATCTGTTTAAGAAGGCACCCTTAACATCCATTTGATATAGAGTGATGTTATGTTGAGTGGCAAAAGAAATTAATAGGAGAATAGATTCTAACCTGGCCACTGGTGCAAAGGTTTCTGTGTAGTTAATACCTTCTTGTTGACTGTAACCCTGAGACACTAGTCTGGCTTTGTTTCTTACCACTTCTCCCTTCTCACTGAGGTTGTTTCTGAAAACCCACTTTGTACCAATGATGTTGAATCCTCTTGGTCTAGGAACCAAATCCCATTATTCCTTGTAAACTGATTTAGTTCTTCTTGCATGGCAATTATCCAGTCTGGATCTTCTAGAGCTTGATCAACAGAAGTTGGCTCGATCAAAGAAACAAGACCTAATTGACATTCTGCATTGTTCTTAAGGAATGCTCTTGTTCTGATAGGATCATCCTTCTTTCCAAGGATCACATCTTCTGAGTGAGCTGAGGTGAGTCTAGAAGATCTTCTGACTGTTTGCTCTTCAGAAATCCTGAGATTCTCTAAAGATGCAGCAACTTGATCTTCTGATCCTTTGCTTCTGAGACTTTCACCTTCTGAAACGTTGCTTCTTGGTTCTTCATCTTCTGATATATCAATCTCTATATCTGCAAAATTCTCAAACTGCTTTGGCTTTTCAAGACCAAGCTTATCATCAAATCTGATATTGATTGATTCTTCTACAACCAATGTTTTAGTATTGTATACTCTGTAGCCTTTGGAGCGTTCATAATATCCAAGAAGGAAACATTTTTGTGCCTTAGAATCAAACTTACCAAGATGATCTTTAGTATTCAGAATAAAATAGACACATCCAAAAGGATGAAAATATGAAATGTTGGGCTTTCTGTTCTTCCACAATTCATAAGGAGTCTTATTTAGAATAGGTCTTATAGAGATTCTATTCTGAATATAACATGCAGTGTTTATTGCTTCTGCCCAGAAGTGCTTAGCCATATAGGTTTCATTAATCATGGTTCTGGCCATTTCATGCAGAGTCCTATTCTTTCGCTCTACAACTCCATTTTTCTGTGGAGTTCTAGGGCAAGAGAAATCATGGGCAATACCATTTTCTTCGAAGAACTCCTCAAAGAATCTGTTCTCAAATTCACCACCATGATCACTTCTGACTTTTATGATTTTGCACTCCTTCTCAGATTGAATCTTAATCCAGAATTCAAAGAACACTGAATGAGAATCATCCTTGTGTTTTAAGAACTTTACCCATGTCCAGCGGCTATAATCATCTACGATGACTAATCCATATTTCTTCCCTCTAACAGATGCTGTTTTGACTGGTACAAACAAATCAATATGCAGAAGTTCTAACGGCCTAGAGGAAGAGACAACATTCTTAGATTTGAATGCAGGTTTGGAGAACTTGCCCTTCTGACATGCTTCACAAAGAGCATCTGATTTGTATTTCATATTTGGGAGTCCTCTGACTAGATTTAGTTTGTTAATCTGAGAAATCTTTCTCAAACTAGAATGTCCTAATCTTCTGTGCCAGACCCATTGCTCTTCAGAAACAGACATAAGGCAAGTCACCTTGTGCTTCTCAAGATCAGAAAGATCATTCTTATAAATGTTGTTCTTTCTCTTTCCTGTAAATAGGATTGAGCCATCCTTCTGACTTACAGCCTTGCAAGACTTTTGATTGAAGATTATATCATAACCATTGTCACTTAATTGACTTATGGACAATAAGTTATGCGTTAATCCTTCTACAAGAAGTACATTAGTTATGGAAGGAGAGTTACCAATACTTATGGTTCCAGAGCCAATAATCTTGCCCTTCTGATCTCCTCCAAACTTGACTTCTCCACCAGATTTAAGTACCAGGTCTTGGAACATAGACCTTCTTCCCGTCATGTGTCGCGAGCACCCAGAGTCCAGGTACCATGACATTTTGTGCTTTGTCTTCTTTGCTGCCAAGGATATCTGTAACAGAAATTATCTTCTCCTTAGGTACTCACAATTTCTTGGGTCCTTTCTTGTTAGTTTTCCTCAAGTTCTGATTGAACTTGGGTTTAGCATAATAATTAACAGGAGGAACAACATGATATTCTTTAGGTTTGGCAGCATGATATCTTTTAGGTTGTGTCACATGCTTCTTGGTGTGTGTAGTATGAAAGCTTTGTGCATGTGAAGTGAGCCTGATATCATGTGAGTGGCAATATTTGAACTGATCATACAATGGCTTGTATGTGATTTTCAAATCATCTACAGGTTCAAATTTACGTGGGATATCACCCTCATAGCCAACGCCAATCCTTTTGTTTCCAGAAACTCCATATATCATAGAAGCAAGGTGACTTCTGCCAATACTTCTAGATAGAAACTTTCTGAAGCTTGAGTCATATTATTTCAGAATATGATTGAGGCTAGGAATGGATTTTTATGATTCAGAAGGAGATCCAATATTTTTGGATAATTTTAAAACTTTTTCCTTCAATTCATAATTTTCCACTTCCAGCTTCTTAGTTTCAGATTCAAATAGCTTTTTCAGCTTTATGTATTTGATACTAAGATGAGCCTTGAGTTCCAGAAGTTCAGTTAAGCTGGAAACTAACTCTTCTCTAGATAGTTCAGAAAATACCTCTTCGGAATCTGATTCTGATGTAGATTCTGATCCATCATCCACTGTGGCTATCAGTGCAAAGTTTACTTGCTCGCCTTTAGAGTCTGATTTTGATTCTGATTCAGAATCATCCCATGTTGCCATAAGACCCTTCTTCTTATGAAAATTCTTCTTGGGATTCTCCTTCTGAAGTTTTGGACATTCATTCTTGAAGTGTCCAGGCTCATTGCACTCATAGCAGATGACCTTCTTCTTGTCAGATCTTCTTCCACCAGAAGATTCTCCTCTTTCAGGCTTCTTTGAACTTCTGAAGTTCTTGAACTTCCTTTTCTTGCTCTTCCAGAGTTGGTTAACTCTTCTGGAGATCATGGACAGTTCATCTTCTTCTTCCGATTCTGATTCTTCAGAATCTTCTTCTTTAGCCTGAAAAGCGTTAGTGCATTTTTTATAATTAGATTTTAATGCAATAGACTTACCTTTCTTCTGAGGCTCATTTGCATCCAACTCTATCTCATGGCTTCTCAAGGCACTGATTAGCTCTTCCAAAGAGACTTCATTCAGATTCTTTGCTATCTTGAATGCAGTTACCATTGGACCCCATCTTCTGGGCAAGCTTCTGATGATCTTCTTTACATGATCAGCCTTGGTGTAGCCTTTGTCCAGAACTCTTAATCCAGCAGTTAGCGTTTGAAATCTTGAGAACATCTTCTCAATATTTTCATCATCCTCCATCTTGAAGGTTTCATATTTCTGGATTAGGGCAAGAGCTTTGGTCTCCTTGAATCGAGCATTTCCTTCATGGGTCATCAATAATGACTCATATATATCATAGGCAGTTTCCCTGTTAGATATCTTCTCATACTCAGCATGAGAGATAACATTCAGCAAAACAGTCCTACATTTATGATGATTTTTAAATTGCTTCTTTTGATCATCATTCATTTCTTGTCTTGTAAGCCTTACGCCAGTAGCTTTCACTGGATGTTTATAACCATCCATCAGAAGATCCCATAAGTCACCATCTAGACCAAGGAAGTAACTTTCAAGTTTATCTTTCCAGTATTCAAAGTTTTCACCATCAAATACTGGTGGTCTAGTATAACCATTGTTACCATTTCCATTGTGTTGCTCAGCAGAGCCAAATGTAGATGTATTTTTTGGATCTTCACCAGCCATCTTGTACTGAAGCGTTTTTCTCTTCCTGAATCTTTTCTAAACACAGTTAAGTGCTTGCACCTTAGAACCGACGCTCTGATGCCAATTGAAGGATAGAAAAACACTTAGAAATGGGGGTTTGAATAAGTGTAGCTTTAAAACTTGTAAGATAAAAACTATTTGCACAATGATTTTTATCCTGGTTCGTTGTTAACTAAACTACTCCAGTCCACCCCCTTGGAGTGATTTACCTCACCTTAGGATTTAATCCACTAATCACACAAGATTACAATGGTTTTCCACTTAGACAACTTCTAAGTCTTCTAGAGTATACTAATCACAACCTGATCACTATAGGAACAAACTGCTTAGATACCCTCTAAGACTTTCTAGAGTATACTGATCAACAACCTGATCACTCTTGTTCTTACAACTTAATGTAAACAATTTCTTTTAAGAGTTACAATGCTTCTTAGAAAACTATTATCACAACTGTGATTTTCTCTTAAGTTTAAGCTTAATCTCACTAAGATATTACAACAGCAATGTAGTGAGGTTGAAGATGAAGTTTGAGAGCTTTTTGAATTTGACAGCGTTTCTGTATATTTGTGCAGGTGTTGTATTCAGCTTCTCATCAGATCTTCAATATATAGGCGTTTGAGAAGATGACCGTTGGGAGCATTTAATGCTTTGCGTAATCCGTACAACATTTCATTTAATGTTTCACTCTTTTGTCAACTACCTCGAGCCTTGCTTTCTCTATGTCTACTGACGTTGCCTTTAATAGCTTCTAACGTTCCTTTTGTCATTCAGCGTAGCCTGCCATCTTGTACTTGCTTCTGATCTGATGTTTGTGTAAACAACGTTTGAATATTATCAGAGTCAAACAACTTGGTGCAGAGCATCTTCTTGTCTTCTGACCTTGAAGTGCTTCTTAGCGTGATACCATGAGGACTTCAGTGCTTCTGCTTCTGATCTCAAGTTCTTCTAATGCTTCCATAGACCATGTTCTGATTCTGCTTGACCATCTTCTGATGTCTTGCCAGACCATATTCTGATGTTGCATGCTGAACCTTCTGAATCAGTGCTTCTTGCGCTGATTTTGTGCATACTCTTTATATAATTCCTGAAATGGAAATTGCATAGTATTAGAGTACCACATTATCTCATACAAAATTCATATACATTGTTATCATCAAAACTAAGAATATTGATCAGAACAAATCTTGTTCTACAAACTTCATGTTACGAAAGACTGTTTAAACACAATTTAATTTTGGTGCTTTCAATTTTGTTCATGATTTTTTTAGATACAATTTAATGTTAATTATTCTTATTTTTTTCCATAAAATGTTAATAACTTTAATATATATTTTTTTCTATTAAAAAATATACATCTGAAAACAAATGCGCGTCCCATACAAGAACCTGTGCGTGTTCGCATAGGTTTGTTACTAGTTTTTTTACTAACTTTCATTGTACTTACAATATGATTATTTGAGATGGATGTGCCTTGTAAAAAGAAATGTAATAAAAATAACAAATAAATAAATTTATTAAAATAATGTTTAAAAAAAAGTCCTAGTAGGTCTAACAACTTGTCAATGGTAGGCAAAAAAACTACCTAAGAACATCTACATCGGGTGTCTAATGCCATTGCGTCAGAGTGTTGTGGATAATTAGTCTTTTAATAGGTGGTATAATAAAGCTATCATGGTTAAAGAATATCACTGTGTCTTAATTTTTTTTTTTTTAACTTTTAAATGAATGTATGAATGTTTAAAAAGTATGATTTTTTTTTTTTTTAACTTTTAAATGAATGTATGAATGTTTAAAAAGTATGATTAAATTGCTTAACTTATTAAAAAATGTGAAATAACATAAAAAATTAAATAGGATTCACTTAAGACACAAAAATGAGTATCATATATGTTGATGCTCTAATTGGCTAAACACCACCCACTTTGTATCCATCAAAAGAAAAAAACTTCCGCAGCACACATCACATTAAAAGTATTTAATTTAAGGGAGCTTTTAGGGTGAAATCAAACAATTATTCTTTTTTTTTGATAAAGTTGCTTTAGTTATCAATAAAATATTAGGTGATGTCACATTAATGCTATAGTGCAGAAAATCTACTATAAGCTCTTTTTTATATAAATTTTTTTATTTATTATATATCAGTCCTCAATTAAATTAATAATAATTGTTAAATTAAAAAACTATTTCAATATAAATTAATAAATTATAATGATAAAGTTTCCTAAAGTTTCCGATTGGTATTAGAAATGGGAATGTGAAGGGTATGTGTTACACGGAGGGAATTTCATGGAAGCCCTATATTTCTATAATTACTGGCGAGTAGGGGTGGAAATAGGCTAGGCTAGGATAGGCTTTAGAAGGCCTGAGTCTGGCCTACAAAAAACTTAAAAGGCCTAAGCCTGGCCTGAGGCCTATCATAGGCTCAGTTTTTAGGCCTGGCCTGGCCTTTTTAAAAGCCTGGCCAGGCCTGAAAGCCTATTTAAAAAGCCTGTATTTCATTAAAGTTTTTAATTTATCCATATTACTTAAGAAGCCTTATAGGTCGGCCTTTATATGCATATATACGTGGACGTATTTAACCTTTGTTTTATATATATATATATATATATATATATATATATATATATATATATATATATATATATATATATATATATATATATATATATATATATATAGGGTAGCCTGTTTAGCCATTTTTTCTAATATATATGTATACATGGACCAATTTATTTACCATATTTCTAATATATATGAAAATATAGGCCGACCTATAAGACTTCATAGGCTTTATTAATAGCCTAAGCCTGGCCTATTTAATAAAATAGGCTTTTAAAAAAGCCTAAGCTTTGCCTTTTTATTAAATAGGCCTGGCCTGACCTAGGCCTATGTAGGCTGGGCCGTAGGCCCCTGTAGGCCGGCCTGGCCTATTCCCACCCCTACTGGCGAGGCAAAGTTATGTTAGGGAATGCAAGAATATATAGAAGTAGTAGATATTATATTAGTTGATAACGATGATGGTGTTGTTTTGATTGATTTTTATAATAACAATTAAAATAAAATAAAGATTGGGTAATTTTTTCACTTTTAATATTTTAAGGATTTGGTCAAAACATTAATAGATATGAGAATATATAATAAATTGTATGTACTATTTAAATTTATGTGGCACTGACTAAATTGTATTTTTTTCCATTAGTCACATTAATGACTTCACTAAAAAAAAATCAATTATGTGTAACATTCAACTGCTTCGCCTAGCAACATATAACTTCACCATCATAGAATTTTCCTTAATTTAAACTTGAAATTCCCAATAATAATCTGTGTTAATTTTCTATTTTGTTAAGTCAAGTATATTTTTTCTTATTTAGTAGGTTCCACCCTGCATCACTTTCTCTTCTCCTCATTTTCGGCATCCCTCGTGCTCATGATCCAATGGACAAGAAATTATGAAAAATAGATAAATAAATTAAGTGAATTTGAGAAAGAGAGAGAGAAAAAAAAGAGATGGAAGATTGAGATTTACAGCATGATGGAAGCAGGAGACACAAAACTGTAGAAGATCTGTATCCTCATTTTCGTGCTTCTAACCACCAGGTAGTCTATTTGCCTATTAAAGTCAAGCAAATCTTTTTTTTTTTTTTAAGATTCTTCATAGAATTTTACAGCAGAAAGAAAATATAAAAAATATTATAAATGTTGAGAAAAAAACCCTTTTGATCCTTTTAGTTTATCTCGGGATTCATTTTAATTAATTCCTTAATTTTTAAAAGATTCATTTTGATCATTTAATTTTTAAAACAGTGTCATGTTAGTCCTTTCTGATATTTGAATTATAGTTCTTAGCAATTATTTTAATTATTTCCATCATCCTAGTCATACTGTTAGTTCTGATTAATCATGGCTTATAGGAAGATGTTAGTGGGCCTGTTACCTGACAGTTATGGAAGTTCTTAACAGAACTCCTCAAATGTTATTCCTACAGTTATAAATACAACATTAATCTAATAACAGAAGCAATGAATTAATACAATCTTTCTCTATCTAATATGGTATCAATAAAGCCATAAAAAGATCCTTTTTTTCCCTCTCCTTACAAAACAAAACACAAGCAACCTACAACCAAACACGATCCACTGCAAAACTCCATGGCTGCATAATTTTCAACAACCATTCATAACCCCGCTGATGGCGCTCGCCCATTAATCATCGTACATTTCACCAATGCTATCAAACTCTCTCCCACCAACTACATCGCTTGGAAACCTCAAATCCAAGCCACACTCACTGGTTATGATCTATTTCAATTTTTGAGCGGCGACAAACCTGCCCCGCCACCAACAATCACAGTCGGTGAGACAACAATCACAGCCGCTACCAATCCAGCTTACACGGCCTGGATGTGGTAATATCAACTCCTCTATGGAGCCCTGGTCAGCACTCTCACAGCACGAGTGGCGCTCCTTGTCACCCGTGCCAAGACGATGAAGGAGGCGTGTGACATCTTGGCCCGCACTTACGCAAACCCGTCGAAAGGACATCTGAACCAACCGAAGGATCGTCTACGCACTATCACTAAGGGTGCCCAATCCATCAATGACTATATGCAAACCACCTCCTCCATTGCGGATCTCCTAGCCTCCCTCGGCAAACCCGTCGATGACGATGATCTCGTCACTCACTTCCTCAATGGACTTGATGGCTCATACCAGCCCGTCATCGATGCCATCAAGGCCCAAGAATCAAATATTTTCTTCGATGAACTTCATGAAAAGCTGATTATGAAGGAATTCAAACTCAAAAATGCTGCCTCTTCTTCGAATGCACCTCCAACTGCCTTGAATGCTCAATCCCACCCAAAAAGACAATCGTTCTCGCCTACCTCCTCAGCCCCCTGGCTCCCGCCATCCCACCTCCCATCCACCAACTCATTTCCACCAACCACCAATGATTCCTCCATACCAAAACCGTCAATTCCTAGGAAAGTGTCAATGGTGCCGACAACATGGATATGTGGTTGCATTCTGTCCTATATTCTGTCAACAACATCCTGCCTCCCAGCCACCACCACCCCCACCTCGCTCAAGTCTTCCACTATAACGCCCAGAAAAATAATTATCTGCTTAATTTAGACATCTGTGATGTTTATTGAATTTTTGTGTATTGGGATGATTTAGTCGGTATTAGTTCGGGATAGCGGATCGATGTTTAATCGGAAATTTTAATATTTTTAGTATTAAAAATATTAATGAGCTAATACCTCGCGTTTTGAGAATTTTCTGAGTAATTGGGATTAGACCGGAAATATGAGGCTTTGAGTAATAAATCAGTTTATTAAATAATCAGATTTTTTTGTTTTATTAGAAAATAAGTGGAATGTCATTAGAAATAGTATTTTTAATTTATTTGGAGTTAGTGAGTTTATTGGTCCTATTTTTGACTAAGTAAATAATAGAAATGTGGTATTGGTTATTAAGCCCAATGTTTTACTAAAAGGAAAATAGGTTTAGTGTAGTAGAGTTTTAAGTTTGTGTAGACAAACCAGAAAAATAGAACCATTTGGAGAGAAAGAAAGCTAGGTCTTGAAGTGGAGAAGAGGAGTCCCAATCCAAGTGCTAGGGTTTGTAGAACTTTCTTCAATCCAAACAAGAGGTAAGGGTGGGGTTCTCTTCCTATAATAGGGCTTATGAAATCTTGTATGCTGGGGATTCGGGATTTAGGTTACTAATTTGTTGTGTTGAATCTGTTTATGGGTGTTGTTTGCAATTTCCGTGTTGATTTTTTTTCTAGAAATTAAAATTATGCCGTTGTTGTTGGTATCAATATATGAATTGTTCTAAAACTACTTTGTGTTTGTTTTTCTGGAAATTAAAATTATGCCGTTGTTGTTGGTATCAATATATGAATGGTTCTAAAACTACTTTGTGTTTGTATGATTCTACTTGTTGTTGTGGTGCTATTAATGTGAGTTTGGGGCATCGAAATAAGTAAAGAAATGTGCAATACGTAGTGACGGACGTCACTATCAAATAAGAATGTGTGATAGAAAAATCATCAAGTATACTAAATCATTCCATATATGTGTCAGTTCGGTTTCATGTTGCATATAATGATATAACATCATGGAAATTAACTATAGCTATGATATATATATATATATATATATATATATATATATATATATATATATATATATATATATATATATATATATATATATATATATATATATATATATATATATATATATATATATATATATATATATAATTAAAACAGTAGGAAGGAAATAAGTATGTAACAGTAGAAATTATTGAATATAATGAAATAGAAAATTGCCCCGTTTGATCGAAATAGCCGAATTAAGCGGTATAATTAGTTGTCCGGAATTTGATGAAAATTTACGTTGTAGCTAAGTTTAATTAGTATATTAACGTGGTGGTGTTATTTTGTCGAAATTGTGATATTAATCGATCGATTAATTTAATAGTTGAATTAATTTTCAATAAGTCTATTTAATTGGAATAAACTTGGACTTAGATTAACAATTTGGTTTATCGGTAATTACGGTATCATGAGAATTTGATCGAAATGGTGATTTGTTGGGAAAATCTTTGTAATTATTTTGCTAATGGTATTGACCGTTGATTAGGTGAATTGTCGGAATTGTTCCGTTGTTATATGAAGTTGTTGTATTATGTGTGAAGTGTTATTACCTTTTTGATCGGTGATAATTGTGATATGGGCGTGTGCCTTGTGACGAATATTTTGTGAAGTAAATGAGGATGATGATGTTGTGTGATGTTCGGTCCATCGAGTCGCATACATTTGCATATATATTGTGATGGCCTGGATTGGCAAATTAGTGACGAAGGCTTATGCCTCGTGCCTTTGAATTGGGCAATTGGTGACGGGGGCTGAAGCTCCTATTGGTACCACATGCATATGCACGAGTCATGTCCCATGTGTCTTATGTGATTTATATATATTATGACGTTTTGTGACTTTATGATGATTGTATTGTTGTGACTTGCTAAATGATGTAATTATGTGAAAATGTGAATTTGTGATTTAATGAATAGAATGATGATATCAATACTTGTGAATACGATTAACCGAATATGTCTAATTTCTGATATATGATTTATCATGCGCTCAATTATATGAATTGATATCTCACCCTTTCTTTGTTTCGCCGTTGCCTTTATATTGGTAATGTGCAGGTGATTCGCATTGAGAGGAGGTTAGCCGAGTTGGTCTTGAGTTGTTGTTGCTCTGATACGTAGCACTCGAGGGGAAGAACGCGTTGATTTACTTGCTTTTGATTTATTATGTTTTAGAAAATACTTGAGTTGTCTTTCATAGATTTCCAATTTAATTGTGTTAATTGTTAAATTATGATACTATGAATCTTTGAACTAACTGTTGAGTTTCTGTTGCACTTCTATGGAAGTTATTTTATGTCGTCGGTTCTTTCGTATTTTGTGAATGCTATGTATCCTCTTTATGCGACCAGGTGATTTGTCTTTGTGAATGAATATGTGATACCTCAATTGTTTCATTTGTGAATTTTTATACTCTGATTTTTTTGCGATCATAGTGTAGTCTAACAATCGTGTATTGTTGTTGTGCTGATTGTTTCTGTGTTGTAGTGACGCTATGGCTGGGAGGAATGATGTTGCGATAGATGTTGACGAAAAGGCTGGATCTCGTAGTTTGGCAACTGTTCAAAGAGAGAATTCGCCGGTGTTCAAGGGTATGCATGACCCCGATGGTGCTCTTGAATGGTTGAAGGAGATCGAGCGAATTTACTATGTCATGGATTGCACTCCTGCACAGAAGGTTAGATATGACACTCATATGTTGGCTAAGGAAGCAGATGATTGGTGGTTAGAGACCCGTAGGAGGTTGGAGGCTCATGGTGAGGAGATCACTTGGATTGCATTCCGCATGGAATTCTTGAGGAAGTACTTTCCTGAGGATGTCCGTGGTAAGAAGGAGATTGAGTTTCTTGAGCTAAGACAAGGGAACAAATTTGTTGTGGAGTATGCTGCCAAGTTTGGTGAGTTGGCTAAGTTCTACTAATACTATGATGGTGCGAATGGTGAGTTCTCCAAGTGCATCAAGTTTGAGAATGGGTTATGTCCAAAAATCAAGAAAGTGGGTAGTTACCAGAAGATCCGTATTTTTTCTGATTTGGTGGATAGTTGTCGGGTTTATGAGAAGGACAACAATGCTCATTATCGTGTTATTAATGAGAAGAGGGGCAAGAATAAACAAAGCCGTGAGAAACCATATGATGCTGGTAAAGGGAAGCAAAGAGTTACTCATGGTCATAAGACTAGTGGGGGAGATGCTCCTGCTAGGATTGTATGATTCAAGTGTGGTCGACCTGGTCATAAGAGCAATGCTTACACTGCTAATGTGAAGAGGTGTTACTGATGTGGTAAGACGGGACACATGTCTTCTGATTTTAAGCATAAGGATGTTAATTGCTTTAACTATGGTGCGGAGGGGCATATTGATAGCCAGTGTCAAAAGCCAAAGAAGACAGTTGTAGGTGGTAAGGTGTTTGCTTTGTCAGGCACTCAAAAATCTAATGAGGACGGGCCTGTTAGAGGTACTTGTTTCATTAATAGCATTCCTTTAATTACTATTATTGATACCGGTGCCACTCATTGTTTTATTGTTGTTGATTGTGTGAAAAGATTGGGTCTTACTTTGTCTGCTATGAATGGAGAAATTGTTGTCGAACTCCCCGCTAAGGGAACAGTGACTACTTCTCTAGTGTGTTTGAATTGTTCTTTGTCAATCTTTGATAGAGAGTTTGTTGTTGACTTTGTGTGTTTACCGCTTGTCAGTTTGGATGTGGTTTTGGGTATGAATTGGTTAAAACACAACTACATTCATATCAATTTTTTTAACAACACGGTGAGATTTTATTCTCTTGAAGAAGAAGGAGTTGGTTTGTTGAATGGTAAGCAATTGAAGCAACTGATGCAAGACGAAGCACAAATGTTCTCATTGATTGCGTCCTTGTCTTTTGAGAATCAAGTTCGAATTGATGAGTTAAAGGTGGTGCAAGAATTTCCTGAAGTGTTTCCTGATGACATTCCTGATGTACCTCCATAAAGAGAAGTTGAATTTGCAATTGATCTTGTACCTGGTACCAGACCTGTTTCTATGGTACCGTACAGGATGTCTGCATCAGAGTTATCTGAATGGAAGAAGAAATAAGAAGAATTGCTTGAGAAAAAGTTTGTAAAACCAAGTGTATCACCGTGGGGAGCTCCCGTATTGCTTGTAAGGAAGAAAGATGGAAGTATGAGACTTTGTGTTGATTATCGACAGTTGAATAAAGTGACGATAAAGGGCAAGTATCCACTTCCAAGAATTGATGACTTGATGGATCAATTGGTGGGTGTTAGTGTGTTTTCTAAGATTGATTTGAGGTCCGCATATCACCAAATAAGAGTAAAAGAAGACGATATTCAGAAGACCGCATCCAGGACTCAGTATGGACACTACGAGTACTCGGTGATGCCCTTCGGTGTTACTAATGCACCGGGAGTATTCATGGAGTACATGAACCGTATTTTTCATACATACTTGGATCGGTTTGTGGTGGTATTCATTGATGACATTCTTATTTACTCTAAATCTGAAGAAGAGCATGAAGAGCATCTGAGAATTGTGTTGCAAGTTCTGAAAGAGAAGCAATTGTATGCCAAGTTGTCTAAGTGTGAATTATGGTTTCATGAAGTTAGTTTCCTTGGTCATGTCATTTCTGGAAGTGGCATTGTCGTGGATCCTTCTAAAGTTGATGTTGTGTTACAATTGGAGACTCTGAAGTCAGCTACTAAGATTAGAAGCTTCTTGGGTTTAGCCGGTTACTATAGATGGTTTATCGAAGGATTTTCTAAGTTAGCACTTCCGTTGACAAGATTGACTTGCAAAGGAAAGGCTTTTGTGTGGGATGTTCAATGTGAAGAAAGTTTAAATAAGTTGAGGAAGAGGTTGATGTCGGCTCCGGTTTTGACTTTGCCTAATTCAGGAGATCCTTTTGTTGTGTATTGTGATGCTTGCTTGATGGGGTTAGGTGGCGTGCTTATGCAAAATGGTAAAGTGGTTGCTTATGCTTCTAGGAAGTTAAGGACCCATGAAAAGAATTATCCTACGCATGATCTTGAGTTAGCTGCAGTGGTCTTTGTGTTAAAAATTTGGAGACATTATCTTTATGGTTCTAGATTTGAAGTGTTTAGTGACCATAAGAGTTTGAAGTACCTTTTCGACCAGAAGGAGTTGAATATGAGGCAGCAAAGGTGGCTTGAATTGTTGAAGGATTATGATTTCGGTTTGAATTATCATCCCGAAAAAGCTAATGTTGTGGTCGATGCTTTGAGCCGAAAGACTTTGCATATGTCAGCTATGATGGTTAAAGAGTTGAAGTTGATTGAGCAGTTCCGAGACTTGAGTTTGGTTTGTGAAGTGACACCGTATAGTGTTATGTTGGGAATGTTAAAGATTAACAATAACTTTCTTGACAATATCAGAGAGGCTCATAAGCTAGATATGAAGTTGGTGGATTTGATGGTAGGAACCGATCGACTTGAGAATGGTGATTTCAAGTTAGATGCACGTGGTGTGTTGAGATTCCGAGATCGTATTTGCATTCCTGATGATGAAGAGATTAAGAAGGCGATTCTTGAAGAGAGTCATAGAAGCAATTTGGGTATTCATCCAGGAGCTACAAAGATGTATCAAGACTTGAAGGGTTTGTTTTGGTGGCCTGGTATGAAACGTGATGTGGCACAGTTTGTGTATGCTTTTTTGACTTGTCAGAAGTCGAAGATCGAACATTAGAAGCCTGCAAGATTGATGCAACCGTTAAAAGTTCCAGAGTGGAAATGGGATAGCATTTCGATGGACTTTGTAACGGGATTGCCTAATACCTTGAGAGGATTTGATTTGATTTGGGTGATTGTTGATAGGCTTACGAAGTTGACACACTTTATACCTATTAACATCACATTTCCGATTGGGAAGTTAGCAGAGATATATGTCAGGGTGATCGTGAAGTTGCATGGTGTAACTTTGTGTCTTGTGTCGGATAGAGACCCGAGGTTCACTTCCTATTTTTGGAGATGTTTGCAAGAGGCGTTGGGTTGTAAGTTGAGGTTAAGTACGGCATATCATCCACAGATAGATGGTCAGACCGAGAGGACTATTTAGTCATTAGAGGATTTGTTGAGAGCATGTGTTCTTGAGAAGGGAGGTTCGTGGGATACTTATCTTCCGTTGATTGAATTCACTTACAATAACAGTTACCATTCTAGTATTGGGATGGCACCTTTTGAGGCGTTGTATGGTCGGAGGTGTAAGACTCCGTTATGTTGGCACGAGTCAGGTGAGAGTGTGGTACTTGGACCCGAGATGGTTAGGGAGACTACATAGAAAGTGAAACTTATTCGAGATAAGATGAAAGCTTATCAAAGTAGGCAGAAAAGTTACCATGATAAGAGAAGGAAAGATTTGGAATTCCAAGCTGGTGGTCATGTGTTTTTTAGGGTCACACCTGTGACTGGTTTTCGGCGAGCTCTGAAGTCTAAGAAGCTCACTCCTTGCTTTATTAGTCTATATCATATATCGGATCGGGTTGGGAAGGTTTCTTATCGTATAACATTTGTAGCGGTAAAAAAATACTCGAACCGTGTTCACACACTCGAAATACGACAGAGTCGCCACCAAATTTTATTTATTTCAAAAAGGAAAGGAAAAATATCGATAAAACCCATAAAGAAAAGTTGGTCATCGCAACCAAATTAGGATTCGGAAGTCGGTTAAGCAAGGGAAAGGTGTTAGCACCCCTCACTTCCATCGTACTCGATGGGAGCCATTTAGTTAGTTTCGTGTTTGAGTGTTAGTTGGATGTTTGTGTTCTTTAGTTTATTAATCGAGAAAAGAGAAAAGAAAAGGAGTTACTAGGTATTTTATTATTGTGAAGGAAAAGAAATGATTTTTTTATTATTATGCTCGTCAAGACGTTTGTGTCTTGTGCCTACGTATTCTCTCGTGCAATGGGAAAGTCAGAGCAATCATAGTTCGGGCGAAGAACCACGAAAGTTTGTTGGTTGATTTTAGCGAGAGGTATTCCATCGCTTTCAAATGGAGACAATACTACGCGCACATGGATAAGAGATCACTACAAGAATGGATGACTAAATCATGAGTAAGACAAGATTTTGGCCATCATCGCATTCGAGTGGAAGATATTCGATCTTCACATGTGGAAGTATGTTCGCATTGAAAAATTGACTAAGTATCTCGTTTATGAAAAGAGATTTTTTAAAATGAAAAGGCCATAAGGAAAAAAGGTTTGAATGGAATTGAAGATTGTCTTTTTAAAGGGATGTTTAGTGAACCTTTTGAGCATAGGTGTGCACTTAGCGCGTTGTTCACCCAAGATATTCAAAAGGATGCGAGCCCAATTGTCACTTGTTATCCACATTGATAAAAAATGATGTGTGTGGACGTTTAGTAAACATATTGAGCATAGGTGTGCACCTAGCGTGTTGTTCACCCAAGATATTCAAAAGGATGCGAGTCCTATTGTCACATGTGGTACAAGTTAATAAAAAAGGATGTTTGCGGACGTTTAGCAAAGGATTGAGCATAGATGTTCACCTAGTGCGTCTTTACCCAATGTATTCAATACGGAGCGAGGCCCATTGTCACTTGTTGTCCTTGTTAATAAAAAAGGATGTTTGCGGACGTTTAGAAAAGGATTGAGCATAGGTGTTCACCTAGCGCGTCTTTACCCAAGGTATTCAATAGGGAGTGAGTCCCATTGTCACTTGTTGTCCTTGTTAATTAACATGTTTTAATTCAAAAGATCAAGATATTCAAGAGGTGTTCACCAATTGTCACTCGATCTTTTTGTTTGGTTAAGAAAGATCTTTAAAGGAAACAAACTTATAATATGTATGTTTTGATTCAAAGGACCAAAGGTATTCAAGAGGTGTGCACCTCTTGTCACTTAGTATCTTCGATTTAATTAATAAGGATTATTTAGAGAAAGAACATTTAATTTATATTGGATTCAAAGGAACAAAGATATTCAAGAGGTGTGCACCTCTTGTCACTTAGTCTCTTTGACTTGATTAAGAAAGGATTTAAGAAATAAATTGATTTAATGTGTTTTAAACCAAAAGAATCGAGGTATTCAAAAGGTGTTCACCAATTGTCACTCAATCTTTCGATTTGATTAAGAAAGGTTTTAAAAAAGACTTTTATTTAATATGTTTCAATCCAAAAGAATCGAGGTATTCAAGAGGTGTCCACCAATTGTCACTCAATCTTTCGGTTTGATTAAAAAAATATTTTTGTAAAGAAGAAAACACGATATTGGATCGAGAGAATATTGAATGAAAATTGGTTGTAAAAATGAATTGACTTTATTATAATGGAATTTTAATTAACTAATTAATTTTTTTTAGTTAATTAATTAAATTAATCAAAGATACACTAACATCATTAATTAGTTAACAATATAGTCAATGTTTAATTAAGATGATTAATTAATAAATAAAAAAATTAATCAATCAAAGAGTAAAGGGGTGTATTTTTTTTATGTGGAAAACAAGTCATTGGGCCAGAAGAGGGTGAAACCCGCTGAACAGCAGACATGCCCATGATTCTTTACCAAAAAAACGGATGGGATGACTAAAAGAAAAAAGGCTTAATTGCAATTTTGGTCCCCCTATTATCCGTTTTTTTGTGTTTTGGTCCCTCTATTTTAAAATTCGGAATTTTAGTCCCTATATTTTAGTTTTTTGAGGATTTTGGTCCCCTTGCAAATTCGAAGGCAATTTTACATGAAATGACGCTCACATTGATGTTGTGTTAGTGTCATTTCAACAATGAACTGTTAAAAAAACTAATTTTATTTAAGATTTATGTTGAAATATGTCATCAATTTGAGTTTCATTTTATTAAAAATTGCCTTCAGATTTGCAAGGGGACCAAAATTCTCAAAAAACTAAAATATAGGGACCAAAATTCCAGATTTTAAAATAGGGGAACCAAAACCCAAAAAAATGAATAATTGGGGACCAAAATTGCAATTAAGCCAAGAAAAAAAACATCAGGCCGAGCCGGGTCAAACCGGACCCGGTTGCCCACCCAATCAAAAACGGGTTATGAAACCCTATGAGTCAAAACTCACGCCTCTGAAACAAAACGAAGAACACTCTTTCTTTCTCGCACGCGATTCTCACTCGATCTAATCTCTTTCCAATTTCTGAAAAACAACAACGATGGGTCAAAGATTCCTCACTCTCTCTCGTCTCTTACATTCGTGATTCTCTCTCGGTTTTACATCAAGAACGATTCATAATCTCTCTCGATCTCTCTCGTGAATTGAGTTATTCACTCTGTATTCAAACAAAACAACAACACATAATGCACCTTATAAAACATTCACACATAAATCAACAATAGATTTTCATGGAAACAAGCTAAACACCAGAGAAAACGAACAAAAATTGCAGTGTATCAAGGTTACCGATGTTCTTGCAAGAGAATACTGAGGTACGCTTTTTGATTTTTCTCTCTGCTCTGAACTCGGCTTCCTCTTCTTCTTTGTGTGTGTTGCTTTTGTTGATTCTTCTGTTGTTGTTGATAGAGGATGATTGACGATTGTTGTTATTTCTGAGCTGCGTTTTTTTCGAGTTGCAGGTTACAATGTGTGAAACTTAACTGCGAATGATTTTTTTGGGGGGAATGAAAATAACATGACATCCAATGACTGGCTTTTTGGACGATAACAAAATAACATGACATCCAATGATTGGCTTTTGGACGACAACAAAATAACATGACATCCAATAATTGGCTTTGGATGAGAACAAAAGATCATGACATCCAATGTCTGACTTTGGACGACAACAAAATAACATGACATCCAATGATTGGCTTGGGATGGAAAACAACAGATTATGACATCCGATACTAGCTTGGGATGACAACAACAGATGATGACATCCGATTACTGGCTTTGGACGGCAACAACAGATGATGACATCCGATACTAGCTTGGGATGGCAAACAACAGATTATGACATCCGATACTGGCTTGGGATGGCAACGAAAGACTATGACATCCAATTGCTCTCTTTGGATGAAACAAAAGATGATGACATCCGATCACTGGCTTTGGATGAAAGAAAGACGATGACATCCGATTACTGGATTTGGACGGAAACAACAGATTATGACATCCAATTGCTCGCTTTGGATGAAACAAAAGATGATGACATCCGATTACTGGCTTTGGATGGCAACAACAGATTATGACATCCGATTACTGGCTTGGGATGGCAAAGAAACGGTTATGGCATCCAGTTATTGGCTTTGGATGAAAGAAAGAAGCAATATGTCCATAGAATAGCATTGGACAGAAAGATGGTCAGACGAATATACATCTGCTTTGATAGGTGCCAAGTAAGTTGGACTCAGACCGCAAGGTAAGATGTTGATAACAATGGGACCTCGAAAAAATGAGTATGAGTTTTGTTTAGATGCATGATTTTGAATTTTCTATGCATGATATGTGAATGATCAATGTAATGCAATTGGTTATGACAACTGAGGTAGACTCTTTTGTGAAGGAAGATTGGAACTCTAATTCCTCAACATAAGAACACTGTCAACATGGTTTTGTCATGCTGATGATCCTTTTGAGAAGGACTGATAAACCGCTTGGGGATCACTAAAGGAGACTGCCCCTGAATGACTGATTGTTAACTGATCGTTGCTTCGGTTCTTGAAATGAATGTTGGGAACTCTTGCCCCTGCATAAGTCTTGAACAACAGGATCTTGAAGTAACTTGCCCCTGATAGGATCACTGATCAAGTTTCTCGACTGTTTGAACTTCCTAAAAGATGAGTACTTACTTGCAAATAAAATGTTCATTAAAAAATGGTAATTTTAATGCAGTGCTCAAAGCATATTTTGAAATCAAAGTAGTTTATTGGAATGAAGCTATTGATGTAAAGAAAATGAATCAAAGGTCCAAACACAATGGCCTATACATTCAAAGTGAAATATGAAGAAAAGGTATGGCAAAAACAAATGATTTGCAAAAATCTTTAGGAGTCAGGTTATGGCAATATTTGGACCCTTGTACTTGGAAGATCTTTGATGGAGCAGAGCAGAATTTTGGACATATATGCAGCAGTTTTTTGACCGTTTGAGGCAGTAGTTGGTGGACGAATTGCCTATGTGGTTCGGCAGCACTTTGGAGTGTAGTGCTTGGCATTTGGACAGTATACATGAATGAGACTCAACAATGATGAAAATACGAATATAAATAAATCTTAGTGATAATAATAACAAGACTAAATGAATTAATCACTAATAATAATAGATGCAACGATATGAGATATTATTATTATTTTTTTTTAGAAATTAATTTGAAGTAAAATAAATTAAATTAAATTCATCACACAAATGCAAATAAGAAGTAAAAATGTGAATAAAAGATAAAAATGCAAGTGGTAAATATATTTTTTTGATATTTTTGCTAAAACTAAAATGAAATGCAAGTTAGAGATAAATTATGGAAAAGATACTAATTATATACATATGGTTTTTTTGACGAAAAACACGCGAAATGCAACGATTCAAACAATGAACACATACGAAATACGAGTGGGATATTGTCCGAATGAACAAAATATGTTGGTCAAAAATTAGGGTATGACAGCGTTACCGCCAAATCTTGCTAATTTGCACGATGTGTTTCATGTGTCACAACTCCGGAAGTATGTTTTAGATCCGACTCTTGTGATTCAGATGGACGATGTGCAAGTGCATGATAATCTCACAGTGGAGATGATACCTGTGCGAATTGTGGATCGCAAGATGAAGGTTCTAAGAGGCAAAGAGATTGCATTGGTGGAAGTTATCTGGTTAGGAGCTGCTGGAGAGAGCTTGACCCGGGAATTAGAGAGCAAGATACGAGATTCCTATCCCGAGTTATTTGAATCCTATAAATTTCTATTTTCGAGGACGAAAATATTCTAGTGGGGGAGAGTTATAACGCTCGGAAAAATGATTATCCGCTTAATTTAGACATTTGTAATGTTTATCGAATTTTTGCGTTTTGGGATGATTTAGTCGATTTTAGTTCGGGATAGCGGATCGGTGTTTAATAAAAAAATTTAATATTTTTAATATTAGAAATATTAATGAGCTAATACCTAGCGTTTTGGGAATTTTCTGAGTAATTGAGATTAGACCAGAAATATGAGGCTTTGAGTAATAAATCAGTTTATTAAATAATCGGATTTTTTTTTGTTTTAATAGAAAATAAGTGGAATATCATTAGAAATAGTATTTTTAATTTATTTGGAGTTAGTGAGTTTATTGTGCCTATTTTTGACTAAGTGAATAATAGAAATGTGGTATTGGTTATTAAGCCCAATGTTTTACTAAAAGGAAAATAGGTTTAGTGTAGTAGAGTTTTAAGTTTGTGTAAACAAACCAGAAAAATAGAACCATTTGGAGAGAAAGAAAGCTAGGTCTTGAAGTGGAGAAGAGGAGTCTCAATCCAAGTGCTAGGGTTTGTAGAACTTTCTTCAATCCAAACAAGAGGTAAGGGTGGAGTTCTCTTCCTATAATAGGGCTTATGAAATCTTGTATGTTAGGGATTAGGGATTTAGGTTACTAATTTGTTGTGTTGAATCTGTTAATGGGTGTTGTTTGCAATTGCCGTGTTGATTGTCTTTCTGGAAATTAAAATTATGTCGTTGTTGTTGGTATAAATATATGAATGGTTCTAAAACTACTTTGAGTTTATTTTTCTGAAAATTAAAATTATGCCGTTGTTGTTGGTATCAATATATGAATGGTTCTACAACTACTTTGTGTTTGTATGATTCTACTTGTTGTTGTGGTGCTATTAATGTGAGTCTGGGGCATCAAAATAAGTAAAAAAATGTGCAATACGTAGTGACGGACTTCACTATTAAATAAGGATGTGTGATAGAAAAATAATCAAGTATACTAAATCATTCCATATATGTGTCGGTTTGGTTTCATGTTGCATATAATGATATAACATCATGGAAATTAACTATAGCTATGATATATATATATATATATATATATATATATATATATATATATATATATATATATATATATATATATATATATATATATATATATATATATATATATAATTAAAACAGTAGGAAGGAAACATTTTATATACTTAAATGGTGTGTCGGGCAGTAGCTCGTTTTTATTTAAAAAAACATTGATTAAAATCCTTTGTGGTGTGTTTTGTATATTGTGTACATGAATTGGTTAATGTGACAATGTGGAGAGGTTGTGACAACATGATTATGATGTGATCTTGTTTTCGGTGTGGATTATGTATAGTGTAATTGTTGAATTATGTTGAGGTGTGAATACATTAAACTTGATTTTTGCTCGATTTTGAAATATGAATGCATCATTCGATGTTGATGATTAGCATGCTATAGGTGGTAAGTGCATTCATATTCATTTAGAGCTGTATCCTGGTGATGTTTGGATCAGCGGTAGCTAATTCCCATTATTTGGAATTAGTTAGTTGGCGGTAGCCGTATCCTGGTGGTGTTGGATCGATGAGATGGGTTAATCCCATGAATTGGTACCACGTGCATGTAGTTCATTGCATTATTATAGCATGAATGGAAGGTGTCCAATGTTATGAGGTGATGCGATTGAGTTAATTTGGTGTGGTTGATAAATATGCTGTAAATCTGAATATATTGTAATTGGTTAAATAATATGCTGATGATATTTTATTGTTTATGGACTTATAACATTTGTTAATTGTGAATGAGACTCACCCTTACTATTAACATTTTTCAGATTGAAGAGTAGCGACTTTGTGCTTGGTGAGGATAACTCATAGAGTAGTTCTTTTAGTTGCGTCGTGTTGGTGTCATGCTCTGGTCTTGTGATACTGGGGAACGTTTGCTTTAGAGTTATTTTCATAAACTCTTGTTTTTAGTTGTTTGATTTATTCTGATTGGATTATGAGTCAATGGCTCTTAGTGATGAATATTAATTATTTTGAGTTATTCAGATTTTGAAACTATTCCGATGTGTTAAACATGTTTACTGAATAACGTCGATTTATGTTCCTCAAAAAGGCATGACATGATTGAATGTTTTAATTATTTTGGAGTTGTAATGTGCTTGTACATGTCTTACTATGAATTTATTTAATATTCGGTGGGGGGTTTAGAAGGGTGTTACACATTTCCATTTCAAAATAAAAAAGCACAGCCAAATAGAGCCTCCACAACAAACCTTGACGACTGGACCATCCTTGCCATCCCAGTTCTCACATCTAACGAGACATAACCACATACCCCTATTTCCTTGGTCGAGTCAATTACCAGCCCACAAATCTCATCTCCACCCACAAATACAACAAAAATCTCAACAACCTCTATTCCCAATCCAATAACTTCTATTCTGCCCAATCTAATTCTGGCTTACATACACTAACTTCTCAAACCACACCACCACAAACCATGGCAGATCCCGACATTGTTACTCGTTCTCAAAACAAAATTTTCAAGCCAATTCAAAAACTCAACCTCTCAGCCCAACTAACTCATCCTCAAGAGCCAAAAACCATAATTCAGGCACTCAAGGATCCATCATGGAGGAAAGCAATGCAAGCTGAGTTCGATGTCCTCTCCAAAGCTGATACATGGACGCTTGTTCCCCCTTCCCCGTATCAAAACCTCATCGGATGCAAGTGGATATTCTGATTCAAGTATCTTGCCGACGGCTCCATTGATCGATTCAAAGCAATATTAGTAGCCAAGGGATTTCATCAATATCCAGAGTGGGATTATACGGAAACATTCAGTTCAGTACTCAAACCCGTCACTGTTCGTGTCAAATTCACCTTAGAAGTATCCAAAGGATGGAAATTAAAGTAACTTGACATCAACAATGCCTTCCTTCAAGGCACCCTTCAAGAAGAAGTTTTTGTCAGTCAACCACCAGGATTCCTCGACCTTGCTCGTCCCGACCATGTCTGCAAACTGAATCGAGCCCTCTATGGTCTCATACAGGCGCCAAGAGCTTGGTACACTGAGTTACGCAACTTCCTACTCCATCTCGGATTTGTGAATTTCATCTTTGATGCCTCACTCTTTGAGTTTCACAATGGCCTAACAAAACTGTATTTGTTAGTCTATGTTGACAACATATTCATTGCAGGAAACTCGGACACCTCTGTTGAAGAACTTATTCAAAATCTTGTTGCACGTTTCTCCCTCAAAGACCTTGGCATTCTATCATATTTTCTTGGAGTAGAGGTAATTCCCAAATTCAGAGATCTCTTCCTTTCTCAATGAAAGTACATCACTGATGTCCTTGTGAAGGCTGGAATGGCTGAAACAAAATAAATATCTACACCTTTGCCTCCCTCATTTTCCCTCCTGAAAACAAGCGGTGCTCCACTCCCTTATCCCTGTGACTACCGCAACATCCTTGGCAGCTTGCAATACCTTGGGCTCACAAGACCCGACATTGCATTCACAGTGAACAAACTTTCTCAATTCATGCAACATCCTACAACCGAGCACTGGTCTGCCTTGAAGCGAATCCTCCGATACCTTGCAAGTACGTCCAACCATGGCATTCTCATACATCCTATCTTGCCCATTATTCTCCATGCATTTTACGATGCCGATTGGGCTGGGGATCATGATGACTTTGTACAAATAACGGGATATATAGTTTACCTTGGTTCCACGCCAATTTCGTGGAGTTCAAAGAAGCAAAAAGCAGTGGCTAGGAGCTCCACCGAAGCTGAATACATGACACTTGCAGACACTACCTCCGAGGTACTTTGGCGGCTCTCCCTATTCAATGAACTCAAACTGAAGACACAACAGCCCGTTATTTACTATGACAACATGAGGGCGCAATTTCTGTCCTCCAATCCTGTCTTTCACTCCCGGATGAAACATGTGGCAAAAACGGCACCCTCCGCGTCACTCATGTGTCCACCAAAGATCAACTGGCGAATGTTCTTACCAAACCACTCCATCGACCACAATTCGATATCATCATCTCCAAGATTGGACTCACTCAATGTACGTCAATCTTGCGGGGGCGTATCTGAATTATAGTTCTTAGCGATTATTTTAATTATTTCTATTATCCTAGTCATACTGTTAGTGCTGATTAATCATGGCTTATAGGAAGATGTTAGTGGGCCTGTTACTTGACAGTTATGGAAGTTCTTAGCAGAACTCCCCAAATGTTATTCCTACTGTTTTAAATACAACATTAATCTAATAACAGAAGCAATGAATCGCTACACTCTTTCTCTATCTAATATCTGGCACCTCTATTAATCAAAGTCAAAATTATGGTCCAAATGACATACCCATGTCGCTGAGTTGGCATGTGACTTGTATATGGTCATCACTAAATTTCTAAAAAAATGTCCAAAAATTCAGCTTCTTCATCACCAAATTTCTAAAAAAATTAATGTACAAATATTCAACTTCTTGCAAGAATTGGACAAAGATTTCCTTGGTTGTTTGAGAAGTTATTTCACCACCAGGACACAACTGCTTTGTGTATTTGTTCTACAAATGACATATATCTTATCCAATTTATTCATTCACTCATTCCCAATATTCCATAAAACATCTCAATATTCACTCTCATTCTCAATCTCAAGTTCATTATAAACCGTATAAACATTCATTCCAAATTGCATAAAGCATCTTGATATTTGATATCAGTATTTTGTTTCAATATTCAACACTAATGATTAAGCCCCTTGATATTTTTCATTCTTATTTTATTATAATTGTTGCAACTATGTACTGAACAGAAATCGTTGGCAGGAATGAGCGTTATTATATATATATATATATATATATATATATATATATATATATATATATATATATATATATATATATATATATATATATATATATATATATATATATATATATATATATATATATATATATAACATTTGAAAAACTAAACCATCAACTAGTAGTTCACTTGGTCAGTTCAGGTGCCATTTTTCTTTACACTCATGAGTTGGAATCTCGCAATAAACAAAATTTGGTTTTGATCTTTTTTTATTTTAGTTATTGTTTAAGATTAAAATTAAAAAAATAATATTAAGTGGAATTTATTGATGGACACGTCAGATGTCACGAGTCCAAATAGATGCCGTTAGTAAGAATTAGACGGAAATGACTAATGTGGTACTGTTTGAAGAGATAAATGATCAAATTTTAAATCTTTTAAAAATTAAGGGATCGAAATGGACCTCAAGACTAAAAATGGTATTTTGCCTAGTATTATTATATATATTAAAAATTTGATTAAAATAAAATTTGATTTATTAAAATAATATAATAATACTTATATAAATTAAGAATATAATAACTTTAGTTTATCATAACTAATTTGTAACTGCAACTAATAACTAACTTAACTTTTTTGTATCTTATCTATTGTAACTAATTTATAATAACTAATTTAGTATCTGTACTCTTCTAGCTTCATTATTCCAGTTTTAACCATCGTAAATTCTACAAATTAATGTAACCATTGTAAAATTTAAAAATAAAAATAAAGGTGGGATGGTTAAAACAATTAGTTGAATATAAATTATATCACTTCCACTCTATTCACTTTCTAAACCGCAAATTACTCGCTGGATTCTCTCTCTCTCTCTCTCTCTCTCTCTCTCTCTCTCTCTCTCTCTCTCTCTCTCTCTCTCTCTCTCTCTCTCTCTCTCTCTGAACTTTCACTCCTTCACTCTTTCACGAACTTTCACTCCCTCGTCTGCACCGCACTATTTTTTGTAATCTATATTTGATCGAAGCATCGTACTGTTTATTCTAATCTGTAATCGGCGCATCAACGTGCAGATTACAGTTTGTTCTGATATTTCTTTTGATCGGCGTCTTGAAGATCACAAAACCGCGTCATTATGGAAAGATCGCAGAACCAGAGCAACTTGGAGACCAAAGAAACGCTGGAAAGATCGCAGAATCGGAGCAACTTGGAGATCAAGGAAACACTGGAAAGATCGCAGAACCGTATTATCTTGAAAATCAAAGAAACACTGGAAAGATCATATTACCTTATCACTGTGAAGATTGCAGTTTGTTCATCACCGTATCTTGGCGCCAACACATCTTAATCTCTATCATTTTCTTTCTCTCATGTACTTCTTGATCTTTTTTCTTCGAATCTATAGTTTCCTAATGTATTAATACATCTATTTTCTGCCATACATATTGTAGTATACTAATATTGTAAATACGTGTAAGAAATATATATTATATCCCTTCCACTTTCTTCAATTTCTAAACCACAAATTACACGCTAGATTCACTCTCTCTCTCTGAACTTCCACTCCCGCATTAGCACCACGCTCTTTCTTGTAATCTATCTTTGATCGAAGCATCATACTGTTTATTCTAATCTGTAATCTATGCATCAACGTGCAGATTATGGTTTGTTCTGATATTTCTTTTGATCGGCGTCTTGAAGATCACAGAACCGAGTCATTGTGGAAAGATCGCAGAACCAGAGCAACATGAAAATCAAAGAAACGCTGGAAAGATCGCAGAACCGTATTATCTTGAAAATCAAAGAAACGCTTGAAAGATCGTAGAACCTTATCACTATGATGATTGCAGTTTGTTCATCACCGTATCTCGGTGCCAACACATCTTAATCTCTATCATTTTCTTTCTCTCAGGTACTTCTCGATATATTTTGTGCCATACATAGAGTAGTATACTAATATTGTAAATATGTTTAAGTAATATATATTATGTCACTTCCACTCTATTCACTATCTAAACCGCAAATTACTCGCTATATTCTCCCTCCCTCTCTCTGAACTTTCACTCCTTCACTCTTTCACGAACTTCCACTCCTGCGTCAACACCACATTGTTTCTTGTAATCTATCTTTGATCGAAGTATCATACTGTTTATTCTAATCTGTAATCGGCGCATCAACGTGCAGATTGCAATTTGTTCTGATCTTTCTTTTGATCAGCGTCTTGAAGATCACAAAACCACATCATTGTGAAAAGATTGCAGAACCGGAGCATCTTGAAGATCAAAGAAACACTAGAAAGATCGCACAACCGTACTATCTTGAAAATCAAAGAAACACTGAAAAGATTGTAGAACATTATCACTATGAAGATTAGAGTTTGTTCATCACCGTATCTCGGCGCCAACGCATTTAAATCTCTATCATTTTCTTTCTCTCAGGTACTTCTCGATCTTTTTTCTTCGAATCTATATTTTCCTAATGTAGTAATACATGTATTTTATGCCATACATATTGTAGTATGCTAATATTGTAAATACGTTTAAGTAATATATATTATATCACTTCCACCCTATTCACTTTCTAAACCGCAAATTACTTGCTAGATTCACCCTCTCTCCGAAGTTTCACTCCCCCTCTCTCTCTCTCTCTCTCTCTCTCTCTCTCTCTCTCTCTCTCTCTCTCTCTCTCTCTCCGAACTTCCACTCTCGCGTCAGCACTACGCTGTTTCTTGTAATCTATCTTTGATCGAAGCATCGTACTGAAATCTCGGGAATGCGCACGCCGACCCTACAGGTCGACGCATGTGTCACGTTTGCTCTAAAAACAAGTGCAGAATTGCAACAGGTCGACCTACATAGATGGACAGGTCGACCTATCGCTAAAATTACTGGTTTTTTTTGCTGATTTTAAGTGACCAATGAAAAGGGTGTGGTATATATTGTCTTTCATCATTCTCAAGCAAAATAACAATAAACGTGAAAGATATACTCAAGCTTCTTCTCATCTTCAACCTTTCTCTTATTGATCGAAAATCACACATTACAATCTTTTTCGATCGAAGTAAGGAACGTGCGTTGATAAGGTTCGATGGTAGACTATTGTCTTGTTCGAGTGAAGATTGTTGAGGGTTTTTCTTGTATAAAACCTTAGGGTTTTTCCTTCTACATCAAGGGTTTTATTTGAAGGTTTTTGACGATCGCTTTGTTTTGGGTTCAATTCATCCGAGCATAAGGAATTGAGGGATTGTAGATTCGCTCATCAAACTTGCTACAACCAGAGGATTGAAAAGGAAGTATCGGGGTCTTGATCGGTGAAGATCAATTACATTGACTTGGTTCTACTTGAATCAAGGGGAGGAAATAATTGTATTCAATTTTACTGCACGTGTGTAGTTGGTGATTGGTAAACTCTTTCCTTGTTAAATATTTTGCAATCAAATAAAAATTTCCTAATTTCATTTGAAATTAGGGGCAGAGGTACTCCTGCGAGGACGATAGAGGAACTGTCTTAAAAAATCTCGTGTTCTTTATTGTCTTTAGTTTTATCTTTTCAATATTCGTTTTCGGTAAAAATTCATAATTGAGCAAAAATTGAAGCTTGGTGAAAATCGCTCACCAAGTGTTTAATAAAATTACACATTCAATTTTTGGTCAATTTGAGTTAAACAGTTCATTGCGAGTAAGACTCTTTTAAGTGTGTATGCTAGCCAATTGATAATTTCGTTAAATCGAGTAATTATGTTATGCCCTCGGTTTTTTACCATACCTCTCGCGGAGAGATACGCGAACTGACTCTTTTCTTTCTGCTTTTGTGTTTTTTTGAAAATCAGAGAGTCGCCACCGACTTTTATTTTATCCAATTAAGGAAAGGTTTATAAAAGAAACAGAAAAAGACCTTTAAGAAATTATGGGTAAGGGGGTAGGTTATACAAAGGGAAGGTATTAGCACCCTTTGTATCCATGGTTATCCATGGGCTCTTTAATTTGCTTAGCTCAGTTCTTTTGAATCACTTTTCTATTGCCTTGAAATGCTTGTACGTGGTTTCAAATACCTTTGTAAATTGACTTTGTAATGATCCTTGTGTGGATGTATACAAAGTGTTTTTATCTTTCAAAAGATGTTTTTGAAAAAAGAACGTTAACTTCGTAATGATCCTCGTTTGGATATATACAAAGTATTGTCTTTTTTGAAAGTTTTATTTTGAAAAACAATGATATATGAGAGATTTGTTTGTTTTGATCTGAGCAAGCAAATTAGGAGGTCTACCCTAAGTTATAAGGTCTTTTCCTATTTCCTTTAAAAAAACTATCCTTTTACCGGATGTAAACGAAAGTTCGATTTTGCATTTGACAGTAGAATTTGATTTTGATCTTTGAAAAGAGTAAAAGAGGGATTACCCTGAGAGGTGCAAGTGTGATTGTGTTTTGATTCAGATATTTTATCTTTTGAAGTTAGTGATCTAACGATTCAATTTTAATCTTTGGCATACACGCAGTTTTGTATGTAGTGGAATTTAAAATGCGGAAATGTAAAATGCGGAAAGTAAATCTACGCTATTACATTGATTGTGCGGGAAATGTAAACTACGCTATTTACATGAATTTGACAACCTATACACTTGATCTATGAATTTAAATTGCAAGAAAATAAAAGAAATATTTTTGGATTTTTTGATGACTGATTTTAATTAGAATTAATGCATGATTAATTTAATTAAACTGAGAAAAAGATGAAAATAAAATTTAAACCTAAAAATTAAGTTTAAAATATGTTCAAAATGCTTATTAATTAATTTTAAAACAAAACTAATTTTTTTGGAATTTTTGAAATTGATTTTGAAATTATTAAGTTAAATAATCATATAATTATATAAATAATTACACAAATAATTAAAACTTAAAGAGAAAATTATTCTACATATGTACAAAATTAGCCTATAATATATAAACTATATTTAATATAAAGAACAATTTTTTTATGATTTTTTGATTGGTTAAAATAATTAAAAGATAAATATATACATATTATCTAATTAATTATACAAAATATTTAAATTATGAAGAAAAATAAAATATTTTTATATCAGAAAATAAAGTATTATTTTATCAATTTAAAAATATTTTTTTGTGTATTTTTTGATTTTTAGAACTATTTTAAAATAATTTTATAAAGAAAATTAAATAAAAATAGAAAATATATAAACAATGATCTGGTGTGGTTATTAAATGAAGTCCACTCGTAATTTTGCATGGATCGTAAAGCCCTAATTTTGAAAGCAAGAACCCTAAAATGGTGGTTCCTCGTATAGGTGTCCAAACTTCAATTAAGTTTCCAGAAATGATCAGAAACTCAAACTAAACTTAAATATGAGTCTACATCTTGCTAAACATGCATGTGTGATGAGATTTTTGTAAGTTTTAGTTCGAGCAAACCGTGAGGTATAGGTACGTGTTCTTGATGATTCAAGGCTTGCAATTGATCTGGTTATGTTTAGTGAGGGTCAGGGAACGTGTTTGAGTAATTAATTTGTATTGAAACAAGCTAGAAATTAAAATTCGAATTTTAAATTTCTTTGAAAAATTCAAGTTGATACAAGGTTGATACAAGCAAGACTTGGGCTCTGAATTCGTGTCTCTTTTATTACTGAAGTGTGATACTTCATTTATAGGCAAAGATGTGCTTAAAAACTAAGCTAGAAGCATTAAGTGCTTTTGTTGAATTTTGGAATTTTTTAATATATGTAGCTTTGAATTCAAGCCACCATAGCTTGATTTTTCCACACCTCTTCTGCTGTACTTCTCTTGGGGCAGAGTATTGAATGATCTTTGATGAGTCATGATTAGAAACTAAGCTACACATTATCCTTCCATTTTCCTTTTTTTAATTTAATCTTATATGATAAAATTAAACCAAAAAAAGAACAAAAATGATGTGGGCTTTGTCTTGGTCGTGGGAGGCCCTTCTCATTATGGGAAACATGTTTGGATCATGGAAATTGGGTTTCATTTGGAAGAAAAACATTTTTGATCAATGTTGATTTCATGCATTTTCCCAAACTTTAGCAAACTTCAACAAGGTGTAAATCCCTCAATTTTTATCATATGAAGGATATCTTGTACTTTTTGGAAACCTCAAAGAGTCCTCTAACCAATGTCTTTGGTCTCATATCAAAATGATTTTCCATGCTCCTTGTGTATCCTTTTGAAAAAAGTGACTTTTTGTTGACTTTGAAAATGACCTGTAATGTCTTTGTCCATATTTTTCAAATGGTGAATCTAATTAACATGGGACCAATTGCATTTGAAAGATAATTGAATTTCCTTAAAAATGAGCTTTGGTTTGAATTTTTTGGATGAAGGATGAGAGAGTTATGACCAGTCAAAGTTCAGTTGAGTTTTTAGGAGAAAACCCTAATTTTGAAACTTCGGGTTTTGTTGATTTTTGATCTTTCCTTGATGAATTATGATCAACCAATGATCAAATGATGAATCCTTTGACAAAATATGGATGTTGACAAAAAATTTCATTTTTGACTGTCTGTTGACTTTTTTGGTCAAACGGGTCGTCTGTTGACTGTTTGAGCTGCTGATTGTGCGTCTGAGCGAATTGAAGTTTGAAAATTTGTATGATGGTACTTTGAGATATATATGGAGGTCCATGAAATCCATTTGAGGTCTCAAAAACTTATTCTCCTAAAAAAAACAAGAAACCCTAGTTAGGGACCGTTTGTGTAGGAGACAGTTAAGCGTACCTGATTTTTGTGCAGTGCTGAGTCTCTGCTAATCATGTGATATTCAGAAGACTTCTAGGACAAAAATCTTGGAATTTTGAAATGGAAAAGTTTGATTTGATTGATGGTACAAAACACGGAGAATTGCACTGTCAGCGGTTTGACTGTCAACTGACTGTTCAGGCATGTAGCAGTTAAAGTGAAAATTCAACAGTCAAAGTTAATATTTTTGTTGTTTTTTTTTTTGGTTTTGTTTTGTGTTAATGATGAAAATTTATTTACATGACTTGTTAGAAAAACAAAGACGTAATAAATAAATAATATGTACTGTATGCGAGCAAAATTACCGATAATAACCCTGAAAATCATTTAATGCACAGGAAAATAAATATTTAACTGGCAGAAAACACACAAAATATTATCTGGATAATTAAGCAACAATATGACAAATAGTACGACATTTAATACTGACAGTGCAAATATTACATACTTATAATGAACAGTACGACGAGTAAACGGTACATTAAGAAATAAGAGATACGGCAAACTTTAGAAATGACGATTAATAACCCATGCTACAAACAGTAACATGTAGATGATGGGGAATGCCAACATCCCAGGTCCACATTTTTCAGGGCTATGCAGACAGAAGAAGGACATGATTACCACCACGACGGTGATGATCATAAGAAAACACGTCTCTAACCGCTTCGCCATTTTTACTGGGGGAAGAAGAGAGAATGAATATGAAGTAGAAATTTGAGAGATGAGTTAGAATTTGATGTGAGATTTTATGGAAAAAATGAGAAGTATTTATAGAATGAAAAGAAAGATAGAGACGTTGGGGAATGAAGTGATTCCGTACAAAAGGAAAATTTGAGGGGAAGTAAGATTTGAAAGAAAGTGTATGATAGTGTTGGAAAAAAGAGAGATGTATAGAATAAAGTTAGGATTTGATTTTTGAAAGAAAGAGATTTGAAAAGAAAGGAAAAGATTTTGAAAATAATGGAATATAGTACAAAAATTAGTGGGAAACAAAAGATAATAATAATTTACTTGTTACCAGTACAGTCTGAATCCCCGAACTATGCGCCTGCAAAAGATTTAACTCTGTACCAATTGCGTCAGTACTATTTATCTGTAAATAAATATCAAATAAATAGCGTGTGTGAAGTAATAAACAGTAATTGGCGTTTGCGTAAGAATAAATCCAACAGCGGGCCAAAATACCGTATAAGAAAAATTCTAAAAACCAAGTATTCATAAATCAGGATATGAAAATCCAAGATTATATGAAACTCTTAATTTTTAGATTGAAGTTTTCTTGAAAAAAGATGCGGGCAAATTTTGGGGTATAACAGTTGAAATTTGAAGGTAGAAGATGATTGAATATTTTAGATGCCCTGAAAATTTGCACTTACCTCCACCGGACGTGATGTTGGAAATTGCATTTGAATGTTGTATGAGAAATGTTGTTGGCAGATTGAAACATTACCTGAGATGGGCTTTCAGATGCCATCTGGCAGATGTATTTGATGGTTTGTTCACCAGAATGAATCCATTGATTATATCTTGATGAAGGATTTGAAAACCTCTGCGTTGACTGTTTCGGAACCGTCCAAGGTTACCGCTTTAAGTCTAGGAGGATGATCGTTACGGAACTGTCCAAAGTTTTTCCGCTTTAGATTTTGAAAGTTGATCGTTGTGGAACCGTCTGAGGTATCAGCTTTAGATCTTCGATGGTAGATCGTTCTGGAACCGTCTGAGGTATCAGCTTTATATCTTCGATGGTAGATCGTTCTGAAACCGTTCTGAGGTATCAGCTTTAGATCTTCGATGGTAGATCGTTAGGGAACCGTCTGAGGTATCGACTTTAGATCTTCGATGGTAGATCGTTCTGGAACCGTCTGAGGTATCGACTTTAGATCTGTGTTGCTTGTTTTTTGAGTTGATAGGTGATTTGTAAGGAGAGATTTCTTCAGAATGAATCTTCGGCTTGATTATATCTAGGGATGTCAATTGCATCTGTTAATGGGGATCCCTGTGGAGAATATCTGTGCGGAGATCCGAAGTTGGGGATTTTTTTCCCAGTGGGGATGGGGATGGAGGGAAAAGTTCCCCCGATAACACTTTGGGGCGGGGATTGGGAAAGTATCCTCCGTCCCCGTAGATTCCCCGACTCCGAAGATATATGTTAATTTATATATTTTATATATTATATAATTATATAATTTTACAATGTATTAAAAAATGAAGAGTCATTAGAAGTTATAGATTTGTCACACATAATTAACCACTTGCGCTGGACGACATCGGTATTGTGGTAGTAAATTAGTGGAAGCACGGTAGCAAGAAGTTATGTTACTATTTATTTATTTTTACAGAAAAAATATTAGCAACATCAAGTTCTTTTGCTTTTTTAATTTATTATTGATGCAAGATGTATTTTGATTTTTTTTATAAAATAAAGATGCAAATATATGCGTTTTAAAAAATACGGAAAAAAAAACAAAATACTAGTGTCATAGTTTTGATCAAAAAGTGTAGAAATTTTCTTAAGATTCGATCTCCGTGGATATCCGTGGGGATCTGTGGGGATGGGGATGGAGGGAAATATTCCCCCGTGGCGGGGATTGGGGATGGGGATGGGGACTAAATTTGGGGGTGGGGCGGGGAGTGGAGAAGCATCCTCCGAACAATATCTGCCTCGTTGACATCCCTAATTATATCTGCGAGGACTGCTTATCTGAATAGAGTTCAAGGGGAACACCGCATGTGATTGAGAACATCTTTGCTGAAGACATCCGTCTGCCTGAAAAAATTAAGTTAGTGATATGCAATGTTTATGATGTATGTAATGTATGAGATTCTCGAACTAAAGGAGAAATATGCATGTTGTGTGGTGTTTGTTATGAAACATTATATGCTATGTATGAATATGTGTATGATGTATGATGTATGATGTATGATGTACGATGTATGATGTATGATGTATGATGTATGATGTCTTGAGCGTATCAAGCTTCTGGTTGAGAAAATAAATGAAGGCATTGTGATCGTTGATGATTTTTTGTTGTCTTGTTTGAGTACCCTCGGCTGGGGACCTTCTTTGAGAACCAGGGTGCTCTGTTGAAGGATCTTTGACTACCGCTCGAGAATGAAAGGTAATTTGAAAATTCAGACTTTGATGCCCTTTTAAAATGGGAATGAGGAAGATGCATAATCCTCCGATGCACTATTTGACCAAGTTCTGGTGTGGAGATCACACCTTTTGGGGATAGCAATCTGGAATAACCCTGCTGGGGAATAATATTTCTCGAATCACTTTGTTGGTGAGAAAAATCTCATTGAGGAATTTGCTGAGAAATGCATCTCTGTTGGGGATTTTTCTTCTGATGCTGGTTTCAGGATGATGTCTAAATGATTGGGACATTACCTGAATGCTATTCTTGTTTTTCCTGGTAAACATCAATCATATTCAAATGCACATGTTCATTCAAAATTATCATTAGGACGTTTACGTATTCAAAACAGAAAAAGTGAAAATGTTGATTTTGAGCATAAGATGCATTGATTTTTGAAAAAGAGCCATGATAGGCTAATTAGTACAAGGAGACAAAAATCCTAGTAGTAGGAAATTGTCATAAAGCTTTGGAAAATATTTATAAAGTGAAATAGCTATGTGAAAACAATGCAGTCAAGTTTCAATTCTGCTATTGCCAATCTGTCTTCGAGCATCTCATCCCTCACTTGTTGGAAGAAAGTAATTGGACTGATCGGTGTCTTTGATGTGTTGAATCTTGAAGGTGAGTAGGCCGCTGAGCGGAACATAGTTGTATGCTTTATTCCCTAAGGTTTTCAGCCTACCGGGATAGCATTATTTAGTCTCTAACTTTTGCCTGGATCGCCCTTTCGGTTTTTCAATCCACCGAGGCGCTCATTTTTTTGCCTAAGTTGCCCTTTCAGGTTTTCAACTTAGCGAGCTTTTCTTTAAGCGAAGTACTTTTTGACTATGTCCGCATTCACAGGGTGTGGGAAATCCTCGCCATCCATGGGGGTAAGCAACATGGCTCCGCTGGAGAATATTTTCTTGATTATAAGCGGTCCCTCATAAGTGGGAGTCCACTTGCCCCTGGGGTCACCTTGTGGTAAGATGATGCGTTTGACAACCAAACCACCGGTTTGGTATGCCTGACTCTTGACTTTCTTGTTGAAGGCTTTGATCATACGCTTTTGGTACAACTGACCATGACAAATAGCCGCGAGCCTCTTCTCATCAATCAAGTTTATCTGGTCCAATCGAGTCTGAACCCAATCGTCTTCATCTAGATCGGCTTCTTTCATAATCCTTAGGGAAGGAATCTGAATTTCAATTGGAAGAACTACCTCCATACCATAGACTAAGGAGAATGGAGTTGCCCCTGTTGAAGTACGCGCAGATGTGCGATAACCATGAAGAGAAAAAGGTAACATCTCATGCCAGTCTTTGTAGATTACTGTCATCTTTTGTATGATTTTCTTGATGTTTTTATTGGCAGCTTCCACCGCGCCATTCATCTTTGGTCGATATGGAGAAGAATTATGATGTTTGATCTGGAACTGTGTGCAGAGTTGAGTAATCATTCTGTTGTTTAAATTTGTGCCATTGTCTGTGATGATCCTTTCAGGGATGCCGTACCGACAAATGAAATTGTGCTTGATAAATCGGGCCACAACATTTTTGGTGACTGAAGCAAACGAAGCTGCTTCTACCCATTTTGTGAAGTAATCGATAGCGACTAGGATAAAGCGATGTCCGTTGGAGGCAGTAGGTTTGATTTAGGGATGTCAATTGCATCTGTTAATGGGGATCCCTGTGGAGAATATCTGTGCGGAGATCCGAAGTTGGGGATCTTTTTCCCAGTGGGGATGGGGATGGAGGGAAAAGTTCCCCCGATAACACTTTGGGGCGGGGATTGGGAAAGTATCCTCCGTCCCCGTAGATTCCCCGACTCCGAAGATATATGTTAATTTATATATTTTATATATTATATAATTATATAATTTTACAATGTATTAAAAAATGAAGAGTCATTAGAAGTTATAGATTTGTCACACATAATCAACCACTTGCGCTGGACGACATCGGTATTGTGGTAGTAAATTAGTGGAAGCACGGTAGCAAGAAGTTATGTTACTATTTATTTATTTTTACAGAAAAAATATTAGCAACATCAAGTTCTTTTGCTTTTTTTATTTATTATTGATGCAAGATGTATTTTGATTTTTTTTATAAAATAAAGATGCAAATATATGCGTTTTAAAAAATACGGAAAAAAAAACAAAATACTAGTGTCATAGTTTTGATCAAAAAGTGTAGAAATTTTCTTAAGATTCGATCTCCGTGGATATCCGTGGGGATCTGTGGGGATGGGGATGGAGGGAAATATTCCCCCGTGGCGGGGATTGGGGATGAGGATAGGGACTAAATTTGGGGGCGGGGCGGGGAGTGGAGAAGCATCCTCCGAACAATATCTGCCCCGTTGACATCCCTATGATTTCTCCAATCATATCAATACCCCACATTGCAAAAGGCCAAGGAGCCGTCAGGACGTTTAACGGGACTGGAGGTACATGTACTTTGTCAGCATATATCTGGCATTTGTGACAGGTTCTGGAGTGATGATGGCAGTCTGTCTCCATGGTAGACCTGTAATAACCTGCTCTTAGGATCTTTTTAGCCATTGTATGTCCACTTGAATGAGTACCAAAGGCACCATCATGCATGTCTTCCATAATCTGTTATGCTTCCTTCTTGTTTACACAACGAAGTAAAGTCGAGTCATGGTTGCGTTTGTATAGGGTTCCATTACTTAGGAAGAATTTGGCAGCAAATCTTCTTAGAAACTTTCTGTCGTTAATGGATGCCCCTTCAGGGTATTCCTGAGCTTCGAGATACCTTTTTACTTCATGGAACCATGGTTTTTCTTCCGTTCCTTCGGCGTCGATCTTATTGCAATAGGCTGGTTCATCTTGTCTGTAAATGGTGATCATTGGCGCCTCGTTGTCCCACCTGACTTTGAACATGGATGACATAGTAGCTAAGGCATCAGCTAGTTGATTTTCTTCTTGTGGGATGTGTTTAAAAGTGATTTCTTCGAAATAAGGAATCAAACTCAGCACATATTCTTTGTAAGGAATTAGATTCGGGTGCTTCGTGTCCCATTCCTCTTTGAATTGATAAATCACAAGCGCCGAGTCTCCGTAGACCTCCAGGAATTTGATTCTTAGATCGATTGTAGCTTTGAGACCTAGAATACATGCTTCGTACTCGGCTATATTGTTAGTGCAATTGAAGCATAATCTGGCAGTGAATGGTGTATAACCTCCTGCAGGGGAAATAATCACAGCTCCGATGCCATTGCCAAGTGCATTAGAAGCTCCATCAAAACCCATAGTCCATCGGGATCCTGGCTCGGGTCCTTCTTCCGGTCCTGGTTGTTCGTAGTCAGTGACTAGCATAATGTCTTCAATTGGGAAGTCAAAGTTTAACGCTTGATAATCATCCACTGCTTGATGAGCCAGATGATCAGCTACCACACTTCCTTTGATTGCTTTTTGTGAAGTGTACTGGATGTCGTATTCTGTTAAGATCATTTGCCATCTTGCTATTCTTCCAGAGAAAGAAGGTTTTTCAAACACATACTTGATAGGATCCATTTTGGAGATCAGGAAAGTGGTGTGATTTAGCATATATTGTCTTAGTCGGCGAGCCGCCCATGCTAAGGCACAACAAGTTTTCTCGAGCAGTGAGTATCTTGTTTCACAATCGGTAAACTTTTTGCTAAGATAGTAGATTGCATGCTCCTTTCGGCTGGACTCGTCATGTTGCCCCAGTACACACCCCATTGAATCTTCTAACACTGTTAGGTACATTATCAGAGGTCTTCCTTCCACAGGTGGTAACAAGATTGGTGGTTTTTGGAGATATTCTTTGATCTTATCAAAGGCTAATTGGCATTTGTCATTCCACCTTTCCACTTGATCTTTTTTCAACAGTTTAAAGATCGGCACACAAGTAGTAGTCATATGGGCAATAAATCGGGCGATGTAATTCAGACATCCCAAGAATCCTCTGACTTGTTTCTCGGTACGGGGTATAGGCATTTCTTGAATGGCTTTGACCTTGGCAGGATCAACCTCAATACCTTTGCTGCTGACGATGAAACCTAAAAGTTTACCGGATCTTACTCCAAAGGTACACTTGTTCGGATTTAGTCGCAACCTGTATTTCATGAGTCTGTCAAACAGCTTGTGCAGATGACCCAGATGTTCTTCTTCGGTGTTGGACTTTGTAATCATGTCATCGACATAAACCTCTATCTCCTGATGAATCATATCATGGAATAGAGCTACCATTGCACGCTGATATGTAGCTCCTGCATTCTTTAAACCAAAGGGCATTACTTTGTAACAAAAGGTTCCCCAGGGTGTTGTAAAGGTTGTTTTTTCCATGTCTTCGGGTGCCATCTTGATTTGATTGTACCCTGAGAATCCATCCATGAAGGAGAATACCTTGCATTGTGCGGTATTGTCAACCAGTACATCGATGTGAGGTAAAGGGAAATCATCTTTTGGGCTTGCCCGGTTCAGATCTCCGTAGTTTACACACTTTCTGACTTTCTCGTCTTTTTTAGGCACAGGCACTATGTTAGCTATCTAAGGAGGATAACTCACAACTTTCAGAAAGCCGGCATTGAATTGTTTCTCAACCTCGTCTTTGATCTTCTTTGACATATCGGGCCTACTCCTCCGCAATTTCTGCTTAACTGGAGTGCTACCTTCTTTGATTGGCAGGCGATGAACCACAATATCCGTGTCAAGGCCAGGCATATCTTCATAGGACCAGGCGAATATCTCGACGTAGTCTTGCAACATTTGAATCAGTCTTTTCTTGACACTGTTTTCTAGATCAGCCCCTATCTTGACTTCTTTCTTTTCTTCGTCGTTGCCCAAATTGATAACCTCAATTGGTTCTTCATGCGGCTGTATAGTCTTTTCTTCTTGTTCTAGAAGCTTTGCAAGCTCTCTTGGTACCTCACAATCTTCCCCACTTTCGTCCTCAGTTTGGTAGATCGGATTTTCAAAGTCATGACGGGTAATAGCAGAATCGTTATCGACTAGATCCAAAGTGAATGTGAATCTGCATTTATTTATGTGGGTGTGTGTAAGAAAACATAGCTATTTGAAAAAATGAATAAAGCAAAGAAAGAAAAAAGATCACAAAATTTGAATATGCAAACGTCCCATGATTTTATTGAATGAACATGATCATGATATGACAAACCCTTATAAAAAGGACCAGTGTGCTTCGGGCAAGGCACACGGCTTTCAAGTTCATGGTTCGATAGTACAGGAACCATTTTTATCTTTGAACAGTATAAACAACGAAAACAAGAAATTGCATTTACTCCTGATCAAAGGAGATCACATCCTCAGCTTCCCAGTTGTTCAATCCATTGTTGTGAGCAGGGAGTATCCAGCTGTTCCAGTTGCAGTTGTCTTCTTCATCTTTCACAGCATTGATTTCATTGGTGGGGAAATGAGCCGGTGATCTTTCGGGATAAGTAATATACTCTGCTGGATACGAGAGCCCAGGCTGAGGTATCTCTGTTGGCTGAGCGAGATGCTCGATAAGATCGTCCCATCCAGTTGGAATGATGTCTTTAAGGGAGACTTGTGCATTCTGTTAAGTGGTGTACTCTGACAGAAAATAACCCTCGTTATTTGGTATTTCCCTGGCTTTTTCAAGAGTGAAATTGTCGTCGTAATGTTCATCCCATCCAGTTGGGACAATGTCTTCAATGGCGACTTGGGAGCTCGGAGGAGCGGAATATTTCACCATAAAGTCATATTTGCCACTTGGCTCTCCTAGCGTATCCCAAACTTCTTTAGGTGGATTTTGATATTGCTCAGTGATGGAACTTGTGAAACTTTTGCCATTTTCAAATTGATCACCCCATCCAGTTGGGGTAATGTCTTCCATAGCAATAAAAGAACTCTGAAGTGCGGTATATTGAAAATTATACCCACCGCTTGGTTCTCCCAAAGTATCCCAAACTCCCATGGGAAGGGGTGGAACTTCATCTGGATATGACTGAATGATATGGTTCAAGAACACTTCATCGTCTTCAATAGCATTTACTCCTTGGCTGATGAAGTGTGACATTAATCCTCAGAACAAGGACTTTATCGTTCTTTTGATTTCCATTAGCATAGCCCAGGCCTAACTTGTCGGACTTGTAAGGTACATCGAGGAGCTGTCCCCATACTGTGCAACCACTTTTTTTGATCACAGCTTTGGCATTTTGGAGAGAAGCCATAATTGTAGTTGGAGTAGTAGAAATATGCTTGGTAGTAGAGACATCTGGAGAGACCACCTCAAAAGATTGGCAGGGAGTTTCAATGAATTCGTCATCCAACTCAACATACTTGGAATTGCTCAGGTGACTAACCACATATTCCTCTTCGCCATAAACTGTGATAATCTTTCCTTTTACTGGATACTTCAACTTCTGATGTAGGGTAGAAGTTACAGCATTTGCCCCATGTATCCAAGGGCGTCCTAGTAAACATGAATATGCTGGGTGAATTTCCATTACGTAAAAGGTAGAATCAAAGATCTGAGAGCCCACTCTGATTGGGAGATTCACCTTTCCGTACACTGTTCTTGTTGACCCGTCGAAGGCTCTTACCACAACATCGCTTGGTTGTAACACAATTCCTTTGAAGTCAAGCTTTTCCAGTACTGTTTTTGGTAACACGTTCAAAGAATAACCGTTATCTACCAGCACATGAGATAGAGTGGTGCCATTACATTCAATAGAGATGTGTAGGGCTTTATTGTGATTCTTTCCAGCAGGGGTTAGATCAACATCAGGGAAATCGAGGCCATTATGTACTGTTAGACTGGCAACACAATTTTCAAATTGATCGATTGAAATCTCTTGTGGTACATGTGCAGCTTTCAGGAACTTCATCAGGGCCTTGGCATGAGCTTCTGAATACTTTAGCAGAGACAACATTGAGATTTTTGAAGCAGTGTGCCCCAGTTGTTCGACAATATTGTAATCACTCTTGTAGATGATTTTTAATATTTCCTCAATTTCTTGCTTTGATGGATCCTCAACAATGACTTCCACCGGTATTTGAACTGGTTCAACTTGTGGCTCTTTGTCTCGAGCGTTGACATCTTGATTAGGAACTGGGACCTGGACTGGATTAGTAGCAACATTTGGAGAAATTTCTGGTGAAAAGATCCTTCCACTTCTCGTAATCTTACTGGTACCCACAATATTATCAACAGTTGGAGTAGTAAAATTTGGGGCTTCTTCGGTCAAGGTATCCTGTTTAACTCCATGGACATAAACATTAGTGTCGTAACTCCACGGGACAGTTTTGTCTGAGGAGTATGGAAATGGAGTCGGACTGGTAATGATTACCGATGCCACTTTGGGTGTAGCGGAAATTTTGAAAGGAGCTTTGGTAGGGATTTTCAAGGGTATGTTGGAAACCACTGAGACATCCTCTATTCTTATGCCGTTTGAAAAGACTTCACATAAAAGGTCCATGGAAGGTAGCCTCTCAAACATAATGATACGGCGATCCATCCACTTTTGAATTCCCATTCTAAGATTTTGACAACCATTGGGTAGGTGTGTGCAATAAAAGCAATCAGGGTCACAACCTGGAAAGTAACCAGCTTGGATTAGCTTTCCTTTGACTTCAAGGAGCGGAGTTGACAATTCTCTCACATCATAGATGTATACAATGTCTATGATAGCATTGATGGTCTTGTCGTGCTTCGGCATAGGTGCCGTGATGACATTTGGAGTCTCTGGAGGATCGAACTCAATTTCCCCAGCATCTATCATGTCTTGTATTTTATTTTTCAGGGCCCAACAGTGATCTGCGTCATGTCCTGGACAGTTGGAGTGATACGCACATGTTGCATCGGGGCGATAACTCGGAGAGGAAGTGTTGACATTCTTTGGAGGGTCTTTCAATGTGACCAGATCTGCTTTTAACAAATGCTGCATTGCTTGAGAGATTGGCATATTGATTCTGGTGAAATTTCTTCTTGGCGCATTTGGTCGACGTATATTTTGGCGGTTGATCTTTTTGAGGCGCAGATGCGGAGATCAGAACTGCCCCTACAGATTGGTGATGCTCATTCTTGCAACCTTTCTGACTTTGCATTGTATTGACCTCATTCCTCCCACTGGTGGGCCTTTTTGTAGTACCAGAGGAAGAGCCTATTTGAATTTTTCCGCTTTGAATGCCGCTTTCGACACGTTCTCCAGTCAATATCTGGTCAGTGAAACCTGATGATGAGCTTCCCAACAAATGGCTATAGAAAGTGCCAGTTAAAGTGCCCATGAACATGTCGACCAGCTCGCGATCAGATAAGGGTGGTTGAACCCTTCCAGCCAGATCTCTCCACTTTTGTGCATATCCTTTGAAACTTTCTTTTGGTGCCATGGACATGCCCCTTAGTTGAGTACGGGTTGGTGCAAGGTCAGCATTGTATTGATACTGTTTGTAAAAAGCAGCAGCTAACTCTTCCCAAGTATGAACTTTTGTACTTTCCAGTTGGTAGTACCACTCGAGTTGTGTACCCGACAGACTTTCTTGGAAGAAGTGAATCCACAATTTGTTATCTGCTGTATGAGGTTGTATCTTCCTTACATAGGACCTCAGATGTAGTTTTGGACAAGAAACTCCATCATACTTTGCAAAGACAGGAACTTTGAACTTTGGAGGGATAACAACATCTGAGACGAGTCCCAAATCATCGAAATCTAAACCAGGTATTTTTTGTATCTCCATAGCTTTCATGTGTTCTTCCAACTGCTGGTATTTGTCATCATCCTGTTCGTCTCCAGAATGATAATCTTCTTCATTAGAAGAGAGAGAGGGTTTGGCAGAACCCTGGTTGCTGTGATTGTCTTCTTGATCACCATCACCGACTATTTCAGGGATCGGTGGTTTTTTGGGCTTTTTGACTGGGATTTTGATCTTCCTTTTCAGGTGACTCAAGCCTACAGATCCTTTAGGCTTCTTTTTCTTCTTGATTATCAAGGCTTTCAGTTCTTGTTGCCCCTTTACTAGTTCCAGAATTGCTACTTGAACTTGGGCGTTCTGTTCTTCGAGATTCTTGATGCTTGTTTCAGATTCCATCTCTTCTAACTGAAATAAACAGCGAGGAGATGAGAAATCCGTCATGTGAACCTGTTATGCAATGTTTATGAATGAAATGCATATGCAATGTTTTCAAGGATCTTAGAATTTAGATTTGTTAAAACAAAGGAGAAACAAACATTTATTAGTTAAACAATTTATTTCTTTTTTTTTTATTTTTTTTTCTTCTTTTGCCTCATTCGGGCTTACAAAACAGAAATAAATAAAGAAAATGAAGGATCCCTCAGGTCTCCCATGGACGCTTTCTCTTTGCACCCAGGAATGTGTTGATCTGCTGTTCTTCTTGGAGTTGTCCAGTGAGCTCCAATAATCTCCTCTCATAGTCTTGACAGTGTGCTTTGAAGGTGTCTCTTTCCTCTTTTAGTTGAACCCAAGATTTCTGCAACTCTTCCAGGTCAGTTGGCATATCCGGATGTAGAATAACTTGAGGTTCATCTCCTTCGTCTTCTGGCTCGATAGTCACAGGTAGAATAGCGGGATATGGCATGATGAATTTCTGAGCATGAGTACGCACCCATCTGAGGTAAGGTTCCATAGGAATAGAATTCCATTGCCCCAAAGTTTTGCTTTCTATTCTATAGACACTGCCCCACGCATGTATGAACCTTCGTCGATGTCTATGGGAATCATCCTCGTAATCAAACACAATGCCACGGATAATTATGTCATGAGGACCGTTTCTCCGTGCATATCCAAATTGGCATAAAGCTAAAGAGAGATTGTAAGTGATGCCTCCCTTGATGCCAAGGAGTGGCACATTAGGGTACTCTCCACAATGGTCAATGATAGTAATGTCTCTCTGAAAGAAGTTGTTCCACCGGATATCTGAATGAGACAGAGACATAATCCTGCGAGACCATTGCATTCTTTGTTCATTTCTAAACACTGATCGGGGAAGATGAAATGTAAACCATCTAGCCAGTAGTGGTATGCAGCACATAAGAGTTCCTCGTTTCTTCATGGTACGAGTTTGTAGAGAATGTAGAATGTCTCACAGCAAGGTCGGTACCGGGTTACGGGTTAAGAAAAGGTTGATAATATGCACACTTATGAACTGGTCGGGATTAGGGAATAAAACCAACCCATAGATCAAAAGAGCCATAACCTCCTCAAAAGCTGGATAACTTTTGTTTTCTAGTAGTAATCGAGCCTTTTCCATTAAGAACTTAGCAAGCAAACCCTGGATTCCACTCTTTGTTTCCCAATTCGACTCTATTTCTGACTTTCGCAAATGTAAGGCAGCAGCAATGATTTCAGGTTTTGGAATCCTTTCTAAACCAGTGAAAGGTAATTGATCTCGAACAGGTAATCCAATTAGTTCAGAAAACTCTTCCAAGGTGGGTACTAACTAGTAATCAGGAAAGGTAAAGCAATGATGTTCGGGATCAAAGAACTGGAACAGGACCTGTATCATGTCTTCTTCAAATTTTGAGGTAACCAAATGGAGTAGGTGACCGTGCTTTTCGGTGAATTGAGCATTCCTGGGAAACTCTGATATTAAGTCTTTTAGTTCAGATGGCACCGTTGAGATGTTGATTCGGATGTAATCTCTGGTGGCGGGAGCCATTACCTGCAATAACAAAACAAAGGTAAACTCTTTGATCCTTGAAATGATTAGTAAGAAAATGATATGCTTATGATGCTTATGATATTATGATGTCAAACATGTGGCAAACACAAACAAATCAAACAATAGCCTTAGGTTTAAAGGCTTGCATGAAGTTCATAGGTGATACCCTCCCCACTGAAGTTGAGTTGGTTAAAACCTGTCCTAGAATAGTATTCGGGTTCTATGATCCTTGGAGACAACATCTCAATACGGCGCTCGGACGGCTGATCAAAAATATTCCTCGAGGATAACTAACTTCGATCAATTTCAAAGCTAGCCACTTAATAGGCCACAAGTCAAGTTTAACTAAAAGGTTCTAAGACAAATTAGTGTTTAATGACATTTCGGAAGCCTAATATACTCCTTGATCGTTTTCAAGGGACATCAGTATAAACCAAAGTATCGCACTAACAGTGACTACCAGATTAACTGTATCGGTACATGCCGTACAGTTTCCTTGGTCTATTGTCACATACTTAAGGTATCTCGAGATTCGGGTTAGAATCTTTCACACAGGCAAATACCCAAACAAACCTTTGAAAAATAGAGCAATCAAATCAAGCAATTGAAAACATCGAGGTGATCTAAACTCTAAAGGTAACCCCTTTTGAAAATATTTTGTTTTTAGAAAGTATTTCCCCAGCAGAGTCGCCAGTTCTGTTATGCACTCGGATTTTTACCATACCTCTCGCGGAGAGATACGCGAACAGACTCTTTTCTTTCTGCTTTTGTGTTTTTTTGAAAATCAGAGAGTCGCCACCGACTTTTATTTTATCCAATTAAGGAAAGGTTTATAAAAGAAACAGAAAAAGACCTTTAAGAAATTCTGGGTAAGGGGGTAGGTTATACAAAGGGAAGGTATTAGCACCCTTTGTATCCATGGTTATCCATGGGCTCTTTAATTTGCTTAGCTCACTTCTTTTGAATCACTTTTCTATTGCCTTGAAATGCTTGTACGTGGTTTCAAATACCTTTGTAAATTGACTTTGTAATGATCCTTGTGTGGATGTATACAAAGTGTTTTTATCTTTCAAAAGATGTTTTTGAAAAAAGAACGTTAACTTCGTAATGATCCTCGTTTGGATATATACAAAGTATTGTCTTTTTTGAAAGTTTTATTTTGAAAAACAATGATATATGAGAGATTTGTTTGTTTTGATCTGAGCAAGCAAATTAGGAGGTCTACCCTAAGTTATAAGGTCTTTTCCTATTTCCTTTAAAAAAACTATCCTTTTACCGGATGTAAACGAAAGTTCGATTTTGCATTTGAAACAGTAGAATTTGATTTTGATCTTTAAAAAAGAGTAAAAGAGGGATTACCCTGAGAGGTGCAAGTGTGATTGTGTTTTGATTCAGATATTTTATCTTTTGAAGTTAGTGATCTAACGATTCAATTTTAATCTTTGGCATACACGCAGTTTTGTATGTACTGGAATTTAAAATGCGGAAATGTAAAATGCGGAAATGTAAAATGCGGAAAGTAAATCTACGCTATTACATCGATTTTGCGGGAAATGTAAACTACGCTATTTACATGAATTTAACAACCTATACACTTGATCTATGAATTTAAATTGCAAGAAAATAAAAGAAATATTTTTGGATTTGTTGATGATTGATTTTAATTAGAATTAATGCATGATTAATTTAATTAAAATGAGAAAAAGATGGAAATAAAATTTAAACCTAAAAATTAAGTTTAAAATATGTTCAAAATGCTTATTAATTAATTTTAAAACAAAACTAATTTTTTTGGAATTTTTGAAATTGATTTTGAAATTATTAAGTTAAATAATCATATAATTATATAAATAATTACACAAATAATTAAAACTTAAAGAGAAAATTATTCTACATATGTACAAAATTAGCCTATAATATATAAACTATATTTAATATAAAGAACAATTTTTTTATGATTTTTTGATTGGTTAAAATAATTAAAAGATAAATATATACATATTATCTAATTAATTATACAAAATATTTAAATTATGAAGAAAAATAAAATATTTTTATATCAGAAAATAAAGTATTATTTTATCAACTTAAAAATATTTTTTTGTGTATTTTTTGATTTTTAGAACTATTTTAAAATAATTTTATAAAGAAAATTAAATAAAAATAGAAAATATATAAACAATGATCTGGTGTGGTTATTAAATGAAGTCCATGATGGGGGTGCGCGTTTTGATGCGTTGGATTGATAGATGGATTGATCTGATGGTCACCAGCATGAGGGATCATAACATGTGACACACCTGCAAAACACTGAATCCAAGGTTAATTTAAAAAAACACGTGCGCGCCCTCCAGCCAATCAGAGGACGCCACGCATCATCTTCTTCATCAGGATGGATCTTTTACACCTTTCATTTGCAGGTGGTGTAAAAACTCCAACCTATTACACCTGTTGAGAATAGCGAATACAAGCAAACAACAATATAAATTTGGCGCGATGCCATGGTTCAGTTCGTTTTGTTCATACGAGTTTAATGGTACCATTTAGAACTCGTAATTTTGCATGGATCGTAAAGCCCTAATTTTGAAAGCAAGAACCCTAAAATGGTGGTTCCTCGTATAGGTGTCCAAACTTCAATTAAGTTTCCAGAAATGATCAGAACCTCAAATTAAACTTAAATATGAGTCTACATCTTGCTAAACATGCATGTGTGATGAGATTTTTGTAAGTTTTAGTTCGAGCAAACCGTGAGGTATAGGTACGTGTTCTTGATGATTCAAGGCTTGCAATTGATCTGGTTATGTTTAGTGAGGGTCAGGGAATGTGTTTGAGTAATTAATTTGTACTGAAACAAGCTAGAATGATCTTTGATGAGTCATGATTAGAAACTAAGCTACACATTATCCTTCCATTTTCCTTTTTTTAATTTAATCTTATATGATAAAATTAAACCAAAAAAAGAACAAAAATGATGTGGGCTTTGTCTTGGTCGTGGGAGGCCCTTCTCATTATGGGAAACATGTTTGGATCATGGAAATTGGGTTTCATTTGGAAGAAAAACATTTTTGATCAATGTTGATTTCATGCATTTTCCCAAACTTTAGCAAACTTCAACAAGGTATAAATCCCTCAATTTTTATCATATGAAGGAGATCTTGTACTTTTTAGAAACCTCAAAGAGTCCTCTAACCAATGTCTTTGGTCTCATATCAAAATGATTTTCTATGCTCCTTGTGTATCCTTTTGAAAAAAGTGACTTTTTGTTGACTTTGAAAATGACCTGTAATGTCTTTGTCCATATTTTTCAAATGGTGAATCTAATTACCATGGGACCAATTGCATTTGAAAGATAATTGAATTTCCTTCAAAATGAGCTTTGGTTTGAATTTTTTGGATGAAGGATGAGAGAGTTATGACCAGTCAAAGTTCAGTTGAGTTTTTAGGAGAAAACCCTAATTTTGAAACTTCGGGTTTTGTTGATTTTTGATCTTTCCTTGATGAATTATGATCAACCAATGATCAAATGATGAATCCTTTGACAAAATATGGATGTTGACAAAAAATTTCATTTTTGACTGTGTTATACCCCAAAATTTGCCCGCATCATTTTTTAAGAAAACTCCAATCTGAAAATTAAAAGTCTCATATAATCATGGATTTTTATTTCAACAAAGATCCTGATATATGAAATACTTAGTTTTTAGAATTTTTCTTATACAGTAATTTGGCTTGCAGTTGAATTTATTCTTACGCAAACGCCAAATGCTGTTTATTACTTCACACATGCTATTTATTTATTTACAGATAAATAGTACTGACACAATTGGTACAGAGTTAAATCTTTTTGCAGGCGCAGAATCAGGAAACTCAGATTGTACTGGTAACAAGTAGATTATTATTATCTTTTGTTTCCCACTAATTTTTGTACTATATTCCATTATTTTCAAAAATCTTTTCAAATCTCTTTTTCAAAAAATCAAATCCTAACTTTATCCTCCACATCTCTCTTTTTCCCAACACTATCATACACTTTCTTTCAAATCTTACTTCCACTCAAATTTCCCTTTTGTATGGAATCACATCATTCCCCAACGTCTCTATCCTTCTTTCCATTCTATAAATACCTCCCATTTTCTTCCATAAAATCTCACATCAAATTCTAATTCATCTCTCAAATTTCCACTTCATAATCCATCCTTTCTTCTTCCCCGACAAAATGGCGAAGCGGTGGGAAACGTGTTTTCTTATGGTCATCACCATTGCTACGGTGATCATGTCTTTCTTCTGTCTACATAGCCCGGAACACTGTGGACCTGGGATGCTTATGCTCCCAATCATCTACATGTTACTATTTGTAGCATGGGTTATCAATCGTCATTTTTAAGATTTGCCGTATTTCTTTAATGTACCGTTTATTCGTCGTACTGTTCAATATAGTATGTAATATTTGTACTGTCAGTATTAAATATTGTACTATTTGTCATAATATTGCTTAATTACTCAGATAATATTTTATGTGTTTTCTGCCAGTCAAATATGCATTTTTCTGTGCATTAAATGATTTTCAGGGTTATTATCGGTAATTTTGCCCGCATACAGTAAGTATTAGTTATTTATTATGTTTGTGTTTTTTAACAAGTCATGTAAATAAACTTTCATTTTTCACATAAAACAAAAGCAAAAACAACAAAAAAAGAAAATTAACTTTGACTGTTGATTTTTCACTCTAACTGCTACATCAATACCTGGACAGTCAGTTGACAGCCAAACTGCTGGCAGTACAATTCTCAGTGTTTTGTACCATCAATCAAATCAATCTTTCACAATTCAAAATTCCAAGATTTTTGTTCTAGAAGTCTTCTGAATATCACGCGATTAGCAGAGACTCAACACTGCACAAAAATCAGGTACGTTTAACTGTCTCCTACATAAACAGTCCCTAACTAGGGTTTTCTTGTTTTTACAGGAGAAACAAGTTTTTGAGACCTCAAATGGATTTCATGCACATCCATATATCTCAAAGTACCATCATACAAATTTTCAAACTTCAATTCACTCAGACGCACCGTCAGCAGCTCAAACAGTCAACAGACGACCCGTTTGACCAAAAAAGTCAACAGACAGTCAAAAATGAAATTTTTTGTCAAAATCCATATTTTGTCAAAGGATTCATCATTTGATCATTGGATGATCATAATTCATCAAGGAAAGATCAAAAATCAACAAAACCCTAAGATTCAAAATTAGGGTTTTTACATGAAAAGTCAACTCAACTTTGACTGGTCATAACTCTCTCATCCTTCATCCAAAAAATTCAAACCAAAGCTCATTTTGAAGGAAATTCAATTATCTTTCAAATGCAATTTATCCCATGGTTATTGCATTCACCATTTGAAAAATATGATCAAAGACATTACAGGTCATTTTCAAAGTCAACAAAAAGACACTTTTTTCAAAAGGACACACAAGGAGCATCAAAAATCATTTTGACATGAGACCAAATGCATTGGTTAGAGGACTCTTTGAGGTTTCCAAAAAGTGCAAGATCTCCTTCATATGACAAAAATTGAGGGATTTACACCTTGTTGAAGTTGGCTAAATTTTGGAAAATGCATAAAAACAACATTGCTCAAAAATGCATTTTTTCCAAATGGGGCCAAGTTTTCATGGTTCAAACATGTATGCCATGTTATTATGGGCCTCCCACGACCAAGACAAGGCCCATACCATTTTTATTCATTTTTTGCTTGATTTTATCTTATTTTAAGATTAAATTAAAAGGAAAAATGAATGGATTATGGTTAGCTTAGAATCTAAGCATGACTCACCCAAGGAATCTTCATTTTTCTGCAGAGAATTGAAGAGCAAGGCAAGTGCATTGAAGAGAAGAAGACTTGGTCAATAATTCAAAGCTTTTTAATATAAAAAAATCAAGAATTCCACAAAGGCAACTAGATGCTTCTTAGCTTCAATTCTAAGCACTTCAATGCTTATAAATAGGCTAGCATACTTTAGTAACACAGAGAGGACGAATTCAGTAGCATTCATAAGCACATAGCACTCTTGTAACAACTTGTAATTTTCAAAGAAACTTGAAATTCGAATTTTAAGTTTCAGTCAATTTCAATACAAAATAAACATTCAAACATCATCTCTGAGCTTCACTGAAACAATTCCAATCATTTCCAAGTCTTAAACCTCATTGAATCGAGCTATATAGGCCACGGTTTGTTCAAACTAAAACCAACTTATATCTCATAACACACGCATATTTAACAAGATGTAGATGCATAATTGTGTTTGGTTTGAAGCTCTGGTCGTTTCTGGAGCTTCAATTGGATTTTAATGGCTGGTTATAGCATATACCATTTTAGGGTTTTCTTAGCTCAAAATTAGGGTTCTTCATTAGGGCCAAAATTAAAGCAAATTAAGGGCATGGTTACATTCAGTGGAACAAGACGAGTTGAATGGTACCATCGCGCCTGATTTCTATGCCTGTTTACCCCTATTCGTTATTTTGCAGAATTAGGGTTCATCAATTATAGCGCTTTTGCATAAAAGCGCTGTTGAAAGTGGCGTTTGGAGGTTGAAGATGAAGCGTGTCCTCCTCCTATTGGCTGGCACGCGCGCGCAGTTTTTTTAAATTTCCCACTAATCAAGTGTTTTGCAGGTACACTGAGTGCCATGCGCCTCAAAATATGAACCATCTGATCCACTATCCATCCAATCCAACGCGCCAGATCATGCAGCTGCATCATGTTCCTTCATTCAATTTCCACATCTGATCAGTATCCTTTTATTTTTTATTTCTATTTTAATTTCTTTGCAAAATTAATTAAAAATAGTTTTAAAAATCCAAAAAATACACAAAAAAATTTTTAGACTTCTAAAATAATGTTTTATTTTCTGAAATAAAAATATTTTATTTTTCTTCATAATTTCAATATTTTGCATAATTAATTAGTATATATTTATATATTTGCTTCTTAATTATTCTAACCAATCAAAAAATCATAAAAAAAATTGTTCTTAATGTTAAATATTGTTTATATATTATAAACTAATTTTGTACATATTTTGAATAATTTTCTCTTTAAGTTTTAATTATTTGTATAATTATTTGCATAATTATGTTTTAATTAGCTTAATCAATTTCAAATCAATTTCAAAAATTCCAAAAAAATTAGTTTTGTTTTAAAATTAATTAACAAATATTTTGTACATATTTTAAACTTAATTTCTAGGTTTAAATCTATTTTCATCTTTTTTTTCATTTTTGATTTAATTAATCATACACTAATTATAATTAAAATAAATCATAAAAAATCCAAAAACATGCCTTTTATTTTTCTTGCAATTTCAATTCCTAGATAAATGTATAGGATGTCAAAATCATGTAAATAGGCTTAGTTTACATTTCCTGCACAATCGATGTAATAGCGTAGATTTACTTTCCGCACTTTACATTTCCGCATTTTAATTTCCAGCAAATATAAACTGCGTGTATGTCAAAGATAAAATTGAACCGTTAGATCACTAACTTCAAAGATAAAATATCTGAATACAAACACAATCACACTTGCACCTCTTAAGGTAATCCCTTCTCATTCTTTTCAAAATCAAAGTCAAAATTCTACTGTTTCGAGTACAAAATCGAACCTTTTGTTTATATCCGGTGAAAGGATAGATTTTTAAAGGAAATGGGATAAAGACCTTACAACTCAGGGTAGACCTCCTAGTTTGCTTGCTCAAATCAAAACAAACAAAATTCTCATATACTGTTGTTTTTCAAAACAAAAATTTCCAAAAAGACAATATTTTGTATACATCCAAACACGGATCATTACAAAGTTAACGTTCTTTTCAAAACATCTTTCGAAAGATAAACAAGCATTTTGTATACATCCGCACACGGATCATTACAAAATTCAATTTACAAAGGTATTTGAAACCACATATGAGCATTCTAAAGCAATTGAAAAGTAATCGAAAAACAAGTGAGCTAAGCAAACTTAAGAGCCCATGGATAACCATGGATACAAAGGGTGCTAACACCTTCCCTTTGTATAACCTACCCCCTTACCCAGAATTTCTTAAAGGTCTTTTTTCTGTTTCTTTTATAAACCTTTCCTTAATTGGATAAAATAAAAGGTCGGTGGCGACTCTGTGAATTTTCAAAAATGCGAAAGCATTAAGCGATAAAAAAGAGTCAGTTCACGTATCTCTCCCGAACAGAGGTATGGCCCGAATAAAAACGGAGGTCCACAGACTGTCTGTTGACTTTTTTGGTCAAACGGGTCGTCTGTTGACTGTTTGAGCTGCTGATTGTGCGTCTGAGCGAATTGAAGTTTGAAAATTTGTATGATGGTACTTTGAGATATATATGGAGGTCCATGAAATCCATTTGAGGTCTCAAAAACTTGTTCTCCTAAAAAAAACAAGAAACCCTAGTTAGGGACCGTTTGTGTAGGAGACAGTTAAGCGTACCTGATTTTTGTGCAGTGCTGAGTCTCTGCTAATCATGTGATATTCAGAAGACTTCTAGGACAAAAATCTTGGAATTTTGAAATGGAAAAGTTTGATTTGATTGATGGTACAAAACACGGAGAATTGCACTGTCAGCGGTTTGACTGTCAACTGACTGTTCAGGCATGTAGCAGTTAAAGTGAAAATTAAACAGTCAAAGTTAATATTTTTGTTGTTTTTGTTTTTGGTTTTGTTTTGTGTTAATGATGAAAATTTATTTACATGACTTGTTAGAAAAACACAGACGTAATAAATAAATAATATGTACTGTATGCGAGCAAAATTACCGATAATAACCCTGAAAATCATTTAATGCACAGGAAAATAAATATTTAACTGGCAGAAAACACACTAAATATTATCTGGATAATTAAGCAACAATATGACAAATAGTACGACATTTAATACTGACAGTGCAAATATTACATACTTATAATGAATAGTACGACGAGTAAACGGTACATTAAGAAATAAGAGATACGGCAAACTTTAGAAATGACGATTAATAACCCATGCTACAAACAGTAACATGTAGATGATTGGGAGTGTCAACATCCCAGGTCCACATTTTTCAGGGCTATGCAGACAGAAGAAGGACATGATTACCACCACAACGATGATGATCATAAGAAAACACGTCTCTATCCGCTTCGCCATTTTTACCGGGGGAAGAAGAGAGAATGAATATGAAGTAGAAATTTGAAAGATGAGTTAGAATTTGATGTGAGATTTTATGGAAAAAATGAGAAGTATTTATAGAATGAAAAGAAAGATAGAGACGTTGGGGAATGAAGTGATTCCGTACAAAAGGAAAATTTGAGGGGAAATAAGATTTGAAAGAAAGTGTATGATAGTGTTGGAAAAAAGAGAGATGTATAGAATAAAGTTAGGATTTGATTTTTGAAAGAAAGAGATTTGAAAAGAAAGGAAAAGATTTTGAAAATAATGGAATATAGTACAAAAATTAGTGGGAAACAAAAGATAATAATAATTTACTTGTTACCAGTACAGTCTGAATCCCCGAACTATGCGCCTGCAAAAGATTTAACTCTACCAATTGCGTCATTACTATTTATCTGTAAATAAATATCAAATAAATCGCGTGTGTGAAGTAATAAACAGTAATTGGCGTTTGCGTAAGAATAAATCCAACAGCGAGCCAAAATACCGTATAAGAAAAATTCTAAAAACCAAGTATTCATAAATCAGGATATGAAAATCCAAGATTATATGAAACTCTTAATTTTTAGATTGAAGTTTTCTTGAAAAAAGATGCGGGCAAATTTTGGGGTATAAAAAATTAAAATTCATTGTTTTCATCCGTTTCGATTATTGCATATATCCGGTCCCCGATAACTTGATCGTTCAAGACGATAAGTTTGATTCCGCAGAATCACGTTTCAGAAGCTAAATTTTTATTAAGTCGGAAAAAGGTGGTCTATTCACCCCCCTCTAGACCATCCCTATCGTCTAACAAGTGTTATCATGAGCGCTGGTTTATCTAGTGCTTGGCATATAACTTTTTAGAAAATGGAGAACGGTCAAAAAGGGGCGTATAATAAAGCGCTTGTTTTCACCAGAGCAAATTATAGTTATTGGAAAGACTGTATGTGCATTCATATCAACTCCGTTGATAGAAAAATTTGGGATGTCATCGTCAATGGTCCTGTGGCTATCACCATAACCAACTATGCTGGCGTTACCAAACCTAAACCTCAAGCACAATGGGATGAAAAAGATGAAAAGAATTACGCGTATGATTGGAAAGCTAGAAACATGATTATAGCTTTCTTAGGGGTCGATGAGTACTTTCGTGTATCACATTGCCAAACGGCTAAGGAAATGTGGGATGCATTACAAGTCGCCCATGAAGGAACTAATGATGTTAAGCTAGCTAGAATCAATACTTTGACGCAAGAGTTTGATCTCCTTCACATGAAGCAAGGTGAAGCCATTGCGGAAATGCAAAAGAGATTTTCTCATATTATCAATCGTTTACACACTTTAGGACACATTAATCCCAATGTTGTAGATACTAATAAAGTTTTGAGATGTCTAAGTAGGGAATGGCAACCTAAGGTCACGGCAATCAAAGACGCCAACGATCTCTCTATATTGGATCTCACGACTCTATTTGGAAAGCCTGAAGAACATGAGCAAGATCTCATGAACCTAAACAAGCACGAAAAGAAAGAAAATAAAGAGAAGTTGTCGTACCCCAAAATTTTCCCAATATATTTCAAGATAGTTGGGCTCAGATAGTTTCCACAGGCTCATGTAATCCCTGACTGAAAGCATGTTCATTCTCCTCCTAAGCAATAAAGGCCAAAACTAGGGTCTGGATTGTCTCAAAGTTAAATCAAATTCTAAGATCTCAAATGAGCTCCATGGCCTCTCATATGCCTCAAAGGACCCTCATGCCAAATTTCAAGCCTTGATTCACAGGATTGCTCATTCAATTGCTCGAATGATCAACAATCGATTAGTTTGACCTAAAAGTCAACTATGGTCAAAACACAGGCAAAACTCTTGATTTTTGGGCAACATCAATATTTTTATGTTATATTCATCATTTGATCAAAATTTGATCATGATTCATCGGGAAAAAGGTCCAAAATCATCAAAAGAGGAAGTTACTAAATTAGGGTTTTAAGGTGAAAGTCAACTGAACTTTGACTAATCATAACTCTCGCATGGTTCATATAAAATTGCCCAACCAAAGCCTATTCTCAAGGAAATTTAGTTATCTAGAACTTTGATGTTGGGTCCAAAGTCAAGAAATGCACCAGTTGAAAGATACAAGCTAATACATTATAGGTCCTTTTAAAAGTCAACAAAAAGACATTTTTCTCAAAGGATGGTAAATGAACATGGTAAACTCAATGAAGGTGAAACCAAAAGGATCTTTTAGAAGACTCTTTGAGCTTTCTAAAATGTACAAGAACACCTTCATATGATAAAAAATGAGGGACATATGATTGGTACAAGTTGGTTGATTTTCAAGAAAAGTGTGAAAACCTAAGTGGCCAAATTCAAAGTTTTGAGTAATGGGCCATAACTTTTGAATCACCCACGAAATTCCAAGCTTATTAAAGGCCCATTTGTCATTTGGATATTTATTTTATGATTTTATTTATTTATTTTTTGGTTTATTCATTTAAATTCAATATAAATCAAATAAAATCAAAATAAAATCAAATTAAATCCTACAAAATATGCCATGGAATATTCTCTTCATCTAAATCAGATCCTTTCCTCATCCAAGGGCCAAGTACACGTTAAAAATTGTGGAAAATAGATTGGAGATGGAAATAGAAAGTTTTCATATATTTTAAAATCTAAATCTTTTTCAATGAATCCAATTCTTTCTTTCCAAATTTTTTAACCCTAATCCATCCCATATATATATATATATATATATATATATATATATATATATATATATATATATATATATATATATATATATATATATATATATATATATATATATATATATATATATATATATATATATATATATATATATATATATCTAACTCATGCTCAGTCCCAAGACACGAAAAAAACCTAGCTTTAAAGCGCCTCCTAATGTTCCAAAAATTTGAAGAAAATTGAAATTTTCATTTTGAAGTTTAGAGTCCTTTCCAAGTCAACCAATCATCCCAAGTTGTTCCTCAGGTGTTCAAGTGCAGGTAAAAACCCTATAATCACTCCCATGCTATGAACACACGCGTATCTCATTATGCATATTACTTACATTTTTGATTGCTTTCGTTTTACGTGCATAATGCAGTTTTAACATAGCTTGATGTTTGCTATAAGTTTATGGTGAATGATAGGTGGGATTTGAACCCTAAAATTGAAGCTTAGACGCACGCAGGGTGATTCACCATTGTTAGGGCTTCACACCTTTTTCTTTCGGATCTCAATGTGTAGGGGTTTTTAGCCAAAACTAATGGTTGATTCGAACTCATTAGGGCTTGTTTATGTAACCTGGATGCTTTTTACTCTTGTTAGGCTCGTGTGTGTGCGTATTCCATAACTGCAGGTTTGAGCATGAAGGAGATGGTAAAATCCGCAGGTAATTTGGTGGGTCAAATCGCAGTAAAATCCGCAGGGCTGGAGGAAGGAGATGATGACATGGACCGCTGACCCTTGACCGCACGCGTGTATGCCCTCCGTTGGCCAGTCAAACGAATCCTTTCTCTCTTGCGCTGATTTATCCATTTGAATGTTGAGGGGCCCACTTTGACTATTTGATTGAATTGCTTAATCAGTGTTATGTTTTCTTATTTAATTGTTTTAGTTGATTATGCTAACATGTGATGCATGCAGCGCAGATGGTTGTGAGGTTTTGCTGGTAAACCCAAGAACGTGGGTTCAATACTCAGCCATGACAAAACTTTTTTTCTTTAGATTTTGCACTTGTTTTATTTACTTCTACACATATAATTCTCCTTTATTTTAAGTAAAAAAAAACAACAAAAATAATAAAATAAAAACTAACCTTGTTAGACTTAGGTTTAATCATTTAATTTAATTTTTTTTTTGCACACTTAAATAAATTAGGTTATTTAATTAATATAATTTAATTTAATAAAAATTTTCTTAAATGTTTTAGGATTTAGTTCAATAGGCATTTATGATTAATTTAAATTAATTTAGAATCAATTTTAATTTAAATTAACTTTATTAACCATCAAATCTTACTTTCTCCCGATTTCTTTTCTCACCTCAAAAATCCCTTGTATGGCACGTGTTTTTTTTATTATGTTTCGGAAAGTAGAATGTACATAGGTCAAAATGTAAATATTTAAATAAGTCTCTTTACTTTCCCGCATTTTTAATTTCCGTATTTTATTATTATATTGTTTAGATGTATGATAGGTTTGTATTATAAGACTGAAAAAACAAAACGTTAGATCATATTAAAAACAAAATAAATATAATCGAATCCAACACACTTGCACGCACTCACCCTTAGGGTACGCCCCTCTTGGTTGCCATCGATTAAAAGGTCGTGTCCCTCGAATGTAGAGGTGCCCATTAGCAAAAGTCCCTCGATTAAAAATCATCGCAAAGATCATAAGTCCCTCGATGACCCACGATGTTGCCTACGATGTTATGATCTAGTCCCTCGAATGGTTGCCTACGAAACGATGATTGTCCCTCCGAATATTGCTAAAGGTACCTCCACTTGTTGCCTTCAAATGACCTCGATGACCCTTCGATGACCCGTATGTCCAATATAAACAAGGATTCCCTACTTCTATATAGTATGGATAATCCTAGGAACCGTAAAAAGTATAGAAAATGACCAATTAGTTAGGGTAGTGCTCTTAATCTTCCTAGCTCAACAAAAACATCTTTTCAACACTCTTTCGAAAAACTAAGGCTACGCATTTACGCTAAATTCCTTATGCCTCTTTTCAACTCAAAACAAACAAACATGAGCTAAGTAAATTAAGAGCCCGTAGATAACTACGGATGAAAAGGGTGCTTGCACCTTCCCTTTTCATAACTTACCCCCCGAGCCCGTTTTTAAAAAAAGGGTATTTTTCTGTACTTTTTACCTTTCCTAACACTGGACAAAATAAAAGTCAGTGGCGACTCTTTCTCACTGCAACATTGTTGCTTATATAAAAATAAAAGTCAGTTCACCGAGTTTCAGAACTGGCGACTCTGCTTAGGAGTCTTTAAAGAGGGGTTTACCTTAAGGCTTAGATCATTAATGTTTGTTTTGTTTATTTTGCTTTTCATGGTTGCTTGGGAAATAAATGAAGGACGAATCCTATACACGGATTCAAGTACACTTAAGATAGGAGTGGCATAGTCATGGAGACCTCTTTCACATATGTGGGAGATGAGTCAATATGAAGTTCACGCTTGAGTTAGGACTCCATAGATATATGCACACTTTTCTCAAATGAGGGAGGTCTATGTATGTAACTTTGGGTGCGCCGGAGCTCAAGGACCTTTAGTTACCCTTTAACCCATATTGGCCTTTAGGAACGTAGTGGGGGGACTACTCTTGACAAATGTTGAGAACTAGTCGCTACCCGATGCTACAATTCAGATAAGTTCTCTCTCAAAGTATCATTGCATGGTGCAAATGCATCATGTCTGAGGGTGCTTTAGAAGGGATGACAATTATGGGTAACTTTTAGAACCTGGTTACTAATTTCATCCTTATCTTTAGAAGTACCTTTGGGGAAAGGTAGTCACCTGGTCATACTCCATGCAAGCCTTAAACCAAAAATTGTTTGATTTGTGTGGATTTGTTTTTCTATGATGCATCATGCATACATGCATCCATAACATAACTAACCCATTTCAAGGAGGTAAAGGCTTTTAACCATGCTTTGTTTTGCAGGTCACCTGAGCATGGAAATCCTGGTCCGTAAGCCTTTCTTTCTCAATTTCAAGAAGGTACCTACTACATTAAGGCTCTTTTGTGATGATATTACTGGTTCTCTTGTCCTCACCGAGCCTCTCAACAGGCTGATAAGTTTAATACGAACCAAAGTGGATGAAGCACTCCTCAATTCTATGATGCAGTTTTATGATCCTCTCCTTCACTGTTTTACTTATAGAGATTTTCAACTGGTGCCAACATTGGAAGAGTTTTCTCACATAATGGACATTCCCATACCCGATCAAATTCCTTACACGGGTGAGAAAGGAGGTCCTAAGTTGGAAGACATTGCTGCTGCTTTACACTTACCAAAGGCAGAAATTAACGAGGTTTGGATTAATAGAAGAGACTATTCTAGGATACCTGTGGATTTCTTATACGAGAAAGCCAAGATTTTTTCTAAAGCATGGATGCTTTGGAAAGTGTTCTAACTTTGCTGATATATGGACAAGTTTTGTTTCACCGTTGCGACAAAGTTGTTGATAGGGTTGCTATTAAGATCTTCCTTAGCAAGAATCATGTTCCCACCTTACTTGGTGATTTATTGCATGCCATCAATGCTAGAGTATCAAAAAGACAAGGTTGTGTTCTCGGATGTATTCCCCTTCTGCACAAGTGGTTTATTTCGCACTTGCCTCGATCAGTGATAAGGAATGAAGAAGGTTTGACTTGGATCCAAAGAATTATGAAGCTTTCGTATGATGACATCATTTGGTATCCAAAAGAGTTCGAAGGGATCCATTTATTCGATCTTTGTGGGGAATTCCCTAATCTACCTCTTCTTGGTACTCGAGGGGGAATCGCTTACAACCCTATTTTAGCTCGACATCAGTTTGGTTTTTCTTTGAAAGACAAGCCACGCCCCATATATCTTAGTGCTGAAGACTTTGACTATGGTTCTGACACCGCCGGAAAGAAGGGTCTTTTTATTAAAGCTTGGTCAGAAGTAAAGAAAGTGGATATAAGAGATTTGGGAAGGAGAAGTTTCATCCCTTCAGATCTTTATTTCAAATGGGTTTACGATCAGGTTGTTGAATTTGGGATACCATACCTATCTGATACACCTGTGGTCCCAAGGATTACTCCCCCCGTTGCTCCTGCTGTGTTTGAACTGTATGTTCCTTCCCCAAATGAAGACCTTACTGCAACCGTCAACCAATTGAAGAGAGAAAGGGATGTCTATAAGAGAAGCTTGCAAAAAGTTGAGGCTGAAAAAGAAGCATTGATAGCGGATGCTAAAGAGAAAGAGGTTTTGCTTGACTAATTTTCCCGCAAGTGGAAGGTTGAAGATTTTGCCTCCCCAGATCAGATCAACTCATGGGAACAAAAGATTTCTAGACTTGTTCAAGAACGGGAAGAAATGATCAAGAGCCACAAGGAAGAGGTCAGAGTTCTGAAGAGGAAACGCCGCCAAGAAGACAAAGATCCTAGAATTTAGTTATCTACTTTCTTATACTTTGATGTAACTAATGAATTATGGATGTATTGGTCTTGCAAGTTGATCCTTTTATGTCATGTTTTCTTTTTTCCTATGGTTTAAAATCCTTTAACTCCTTGAAAACATTGCATAATCACACATATCATTCATAAACATTGCATAACAGGTTTCTATAACGAGGTACTCATCTTCTCACTGTTTATTTCAGCTAAGAAAATGAATCCTCTCGAGCAATCAGTCAAGGATCTGCAAGCACAGAACGCTGAGTTCCAAGCCCTGATTTTGAATCTGTCTAAAGGGCAGGAAGAGCTGAAGACACTCCTTACTAAGAAAGAGAAGAAGACCAAGAAACTTGTGGGTGTTTTCAACATGGGAAGAAGATTCCGAGGCCCTCTCAAAAAGGCCAAAGAAGTCGAGATCCCAGAAGAAACTGAACAAGATGACGATGTTAGTGGCAACACCGATCAAAAGAGCAATGGTTCTGTCAAGCAAGTCGAAGAAAAGGAAGAATAATACCATGAGGAAGAGTATCCGGAGGATAAGTACAGACAGTTGGAGGAGAGAATGAAGGCTGTGGAAATCCAAAAGGTGCCAGGGTTAGACTTTGAGGAATTAGGGCTCGTCTAAGGAGTCGTGATCCCTCCAAAGTTCAAGACCCCGACCTTTGCAAAATATGACGGAGTCTCTTGTCCCAAACTTCACCTAAAATCATACGTGAGGAAGATCCAACCTCACACCGCTGACAAAAAGCTGTGGATTCACTTGTTCCAAGAGAGTTTGTCTGGAACCCAACTTGAATGGTACTATCAGTTGGAGGGTACCAATATCCATACATGGGAAAACTTGAATGGTACTCCACTCCCTCTTATCAAGAAGAAGCTGTTGCAAGCCGGTTTATTTCCGGGTTGTGTTGAAGACTGTTACTACTGCTCGTCTCAGTCAAATGGTTGTGCAATGTTGAAGACTGGCATTCAACGCTTGATGGATAATCGAACGATCTTGTTTGAAAAAATGCCTTCTGTGGAAAATTTGTGTAAAGACCTAGCTCAGAATTTGAAATTCGAAGACGTGTCCGTGATCTCTAAGACTCCTGTGAGAATTCCTACCAAGGGCCCCATAAGGATTACCGCTGAGCCCAAGGTAGCTCCTTTGATCATTACCAAGCCTGGTCCAATCCCGTACCCCTCTGACAAGGCTGTCCCCTGGAGTTATGGCAATGATGTGTACATCTATGGTGTGAAACAAGAAGCTTTGAATGATGAGCCAGTTAAAAATCCCAATCCCGAAGTTGACAATATCGTGGGGACCAGCAAGGTTACAAGAAGCGGAAGGATTTTCTCCCCGAAAATCTCTCCAGATGCCAATACCTCAACCTAAATTCCTGTTTCCGATTCAACTGCTGATGCGCGAGGAAAGAGACCATTGCTGGAACCAGTTCAGACACCAGTTGAAGCTACTACTGAAGAAGTCCCCTAGAAAGAAATGGATGAAATCCTGAAGATCATCCGGAAAAGTGATTATGACGTGATTGAACAGTTGGGGCACACTTCCTCCAAGATATCCATGCTATCATTGTTAACTTGTTCTAAGGCTCATGCTAAGGCTCTGATGAAATTTCTAAAAGCTGCGCACGTGCCACAATAGATTTCTGTTAATCAGTTCAAGAACTATGTTGTGAGCTTGACAACCAACAACTGTCTGGGGTTTTCTGATGCTGATTTGACTCCCGCCGGAAAAAAATCATAACAAGGCCTTGCACATCTCCATTGAGTGTAAGGGCACTACTCTGTCTCATGTGTTGGTGGATAACGGTTCCTCATTGAATGTATTGCCTAAGATGGTGATGGATAGAATTGATTCTGAAGGGATGGTACTAAAACCCAGTAACGTGGTGGTGAAGGCTTTCGACGGGTTGAAGAGTACGGTCTATGGAGAGGTTGAGCTCCCAATCAGAGTAGGTTCTCAAACTTTCAACTCCTTATTCTATGTGATGGATATTCACCCCGCTTATTCTTGCTTACTGGGGCGCCCGTGGATACATGGGGCAAGTGATGTGACATCTACTTTGCATCAGAAGCTGAAGTACCCTGCAAATGGCAAGATCGTCACTGTGCTAGGAGAAGAAGAGTATGTGGTTAGTTATGTGGATGAGTACAAGTATGTTGAAGTGAACGGCGAATTCATCGAGACTCCTTGCCAGACTTTTGAATTAGTTCCTCAGGTTGTCTCTACTGCCAAGCACACTTCTACTGTTCTTAAAGTTACCCGGATCCCTCCGACAATGGCTTCTCTAAAGGATGCTAAGGTTGTAGTTGAAGAAGGCGGTTGTACTGTTTATGGCCAACTCATTAATGTCCCCTATAAGTCTGACAAGCTTGGCTTAGGTTGTACTACTGGAACTCAGAAGAGTAATTATCACACCCACTCTGGAGGATTAATGTCTCACTTCGTCATTAAAGGAGTCAATGCTTTAGAAGATGGGGAGAACAGCTGCAATCTAGACAAGTGGATTTTTCCTACACCTGACCATGGGATGAACAACTAGAAGACCGAAGATGTTATCTCTATCTCCTTCAACCAGGAGTAATTGCAATTTTCCTATTTTTACTGTTTTCTGTTCCAAGTTTTGGTTATGTAATTCAAACAATAAACTTCAAAGCCATATGCCTTGCCCGGGGCACAGTGGTCCATTTGTTAGGGCTTGTCATTTCATAATCATATTTTCATTCAAATAAATCATTGGACGTTTCATATTCAAATATTTCGCTCTATGTTTTTGCTTCTTTTTTTATTAAATAGCTATGTGTTCTTACACACACCCACATAATGCACTGCAGATTCACATCCACTTTGGATCCCATTGATAACGACTCTGCTACTGCCAATTATGACTTTGATAATCCGATCTACCAAGATGAGGATGAAGGCGAGGAAGATTGTGAAGTGCCTAGAGAACTTGCCAGACTGTTAGAGCAAGAAGAAAAGACTATACAGCCACACGAAGAGCCGATTGAAGTTGTGAATCTTGGTACTGACGAAGAAAAGAAAGAAGTTATGGTAGGCGCTGGGCTGGAAGACAGTGTCAAACAGAGACTGATCCAGATGCTACGAGACAGTGTTGAGATTTTTGCTTGGTCTTACGAAGATATGCCCGGTCTTGATACTGATATTGTGGTGCACCGCCTACCAATCAAGGAAGATAGTCCTCCGATAAAGCAGAAACTACGAAGAAGTAGACCTGATATGGCCAAGAAGATTAAAGACGGAGTTGAGAAATAGTTTAATGTTGGGTTTCTGAAGGTAGTGAGTTATCCACCATGGTTCGCCAACATTGTGCCGGTACCTAAGAAAGATGGGAAAGTCAGAATGTGTGTTGACTATAGAGATCTGAACCAAGCAAGCCCAAAAGATGATTTCCCGTTGCCCCACATTGATATACTGGTGGATAATACTGCACAATGCAAAGTGTTTTCCTTCATGGAAGGCTTCTCTGGTTACAATCAGATCAAGATGGCACCAGAAGACATGGAGAAGACAACATTCACAACACCTTGGGGGACTTTTTGTTACAAAGTGATGCCTTTCGGTTTGAAGAACGCAGGGGCAACGTATCAGCGTGCAATGGTAGCCTTATTCCATGATATGATTCACCAAGAAATAGAAGTTTATGTGGATGATATGATCGCAAAATCTGACACAGAAGAAGAACACCTCGTCCATTTGCATAAACTCTTTGACAGGTTAAAGAAATACAAATTGAGATTGAATCCGAACAAGTGCACTTTTGGGGCAAGATCCGGTAATCTCCTAGGGTTCGTCGTCAGTAGTAAAGGTATTGAAGTCGACCCGGCCAAGGTTAAAGCTATTCAAGAGATGCCTGTACCACGTACTGAGAAGGAAGTCAGAGGTTTCCTGGGACGTTTGAATTATATTGCAAGGTTTATTTCTCACCTGACAACCACCTGTGTGCCAATCTTCAAACTGTTGAGGAAAGATCAAGTGGTAAGATGGAACGACGAGTGTCAGTTAGCTTTTGACAAAATCAAGGAGTACCTCCAAGAGCCTCCAATTCTGATGCCACCAGTTGATGGAAGACCTTTGATAATGTACCTAACAGTGTTAGAGAATTCAATGGGGTGTGTACTGGGGAGACATGACGAGTCTGGTCGAAAAGAGCATGCAATATACTACCTTAGCAAAAAGTTTACCGACTGTGAAACAAGATACTCACTGCTCGAGAAAACTTGCTGCGCTTTGGCATGGGCTGCTCGCCGACTGAGACAGTATATGTTGAACCATACTACTCTATTGATCTCTAAAATGGATCCTATCAAGTATGTATTTGAGAAGCCTGCTCTCTCCGGACGAATAGCAAGATGGAAAATGATATTGACAGAGTACGACATCCAGTATACCACACAGAAGGCAATCAAGGGAAGTGTACTAGCTAATCATTTGGCTCATCAAGCCGTAAACGACTATCAGTCCATGAATTTTGGGTTTCCAGATGAAGATATTATGCTTGTTAATGATTATGAAGAGCCCGGTCCGGATGAAGGACCTGAACTAGGATCCCGATGGACTATGGTTTTTGACGGAGCTTCGAACGCACTTGGCAATGGTATTGGTGTTGTGATTATCTCTCCCGAAGGTGGTCATACGTCGTTCACTGCAAGACTATGTTTTGATTGCACCAACAATATGGCCGAATATGAAGCATGCATCATGGGTCTCAAAGCCGCAATAGACTTGAGAATCAAATTTTTAGAAGTATATGGGGACTCAGCCCTAGTAATCAGTCAGATCAAAGGAGAGTGGGACACAAAGCATCCCAATCTCACCCCTTACAAGGAGCATGTGTTAACTTTGATCCCTTATTTTGAAGAGATTACCTTTGAGCATATTCCACGAGAAGAAAACCAATTGGCAGACGCATTGGCTACAATGTCATCTATGTTCAAAGTCAGGTGGGACAATGAAGCGCCCATGATCACCATTGAAAGATTGGATGAGCCAGCACATTGTTGTGAGATTATTACAGAGGAAGTAGACGAGAAACCCTGGTTCCACAAGATAAAAAGATACCTTGAAGCCCAGGAATATCCTGAAGGGGAATCCATCAATGACAGGAAGTTCCTAAGGAGGTTCTCTGCCAAGTTCTTCCTGAGTAATGGGATCTTATACAAACGTAATCATGACTTAACTTTGCTTCATTGTGTGAACAAGAAGGAAGCAGAAGAAATAATGAAAGACATGCATGACGGTATTTTTGGAACTCATTCCAGCGGACATACCATGGCTAAAAAGATTTTGAGAGCAGGCTATTACTGGTCCACCATGGAGACTGACTGCTACCATCATTCCAGGACTTTCCATAAGTGTCAAATCTACGCTGACAAAGTGCACGTACCTCCAATTCCACTAAATGTCTTGACTGCTCCTTGGCCTTTTGCAATGTAGGGCATTGATATGATCGGAGAAATCAAGCCTACTACCTCTAATGGGCATCGCTTTATCCTCGTGGCTATTGATTACTTTACAAAGTGGGTGGAAGCAGCCTCATTTGCTTCAGTAACCAAGAATGTTGTGGCTCGATTCATCAAACATAATCTCATCTGTCAGTATGGCATCCCTAAGAGGATTATTACAAATAATGGTACTAATCTGAATAACAAGATGATCACTGAGCTCTGCACGCAGTTCAAGATCAAACACCACAATTCTTCCCCGTATCGACCAAAGATGAAGGGCGCAGTGGAAGCCGCCAACAAAAATATAAAGAAAATTGTACAGAAGATGACAGTGACATACAAAGATTGGCACGAGATGTTACCATTTTTTCTTCATGGTTATCGCACTTCAGCACGTACCTCAACTAGGGCAACCCCTTTCTCATTAGTTTATGGTATGGAGGCAGACTTAACTGTCGAAGTTCAGATTCCTTCCCTGAGAATTATGAAAGATGCAGACTTAGGTGAAGACGAGTGGATCCAGACTCGACTAGATCAGATAAACTTGGTTGATGAGAAGAGACTTGCGGCTGTATGTCATGAGCAATTATATCAGAAACGTATGATCAAAGAATTTAACAAGAAAGTCAAGCACCAGGCGTACCAAACCGGTGACTTGGTAATAAAGCGTATTATCCTTCCACAAGGTGATCCCAGGGGCAAGTGGACTCCTACGTACGAAGAACCATTTGTAATTAAGAAAATATTTTCCGGCGGAGCCATGATGCTTACCACAATGGATGGCGAAGACTTCCCGCACCCTGTGAATGCGGACATAGTCAAAAAATACTACGCATAAAATAGACCCGCTAGGTTGACATACTTAGGAAAAAATAAGGGCATCCTGACGAACCAAAAGGGTTCGGGCAAAAATTAGGGATATAAATACAAAGAAATGTACACCCGGCAAGTCGAAAACCTGAAAAGGCGGCTTGGGCAAAAAAGGGTATCCCGGTAGGCTGAAAACCTGAAAAGGCGGTCTAGGCAAAAGTTAGGGATTAAAGCGTACGACTATGTCCCATTGGATCATCACGCATCGATCCCCAGTTAGCTTTGTTACCAAGGTCAAGTTCAAAGGCACTAATCAATGCAATCGTTTTCTTCAATCAGCAAGGGATGAGATACTCGAAGGCATAGTGGCAATAGCCGAGTCAAAACCCAATGAGATGATTTCCACATAGCTGTTTTCCCTATTGTTCATTTTGTATTTCTTTTCAAAAATCGCACGACAATTTCCTCTTACTAGGAATTCTGTCTCCTTGTATTAATTCGCCTGTTTACAGCCTTTTTCCAAATCAATACAAATTGTTTCAAGCTTACTTTCTCACTTTCTCTGTTTTGAATACGCAAGCGTCCAATGATAACTTTGAATGAACATATGCATTCTGAATATGACCATTGTTTATCAAAAAGGTTCTTATTTTCACAGGAAACAGGAAAAGCAATCGAATAACATCCAAGTCATCCAGATGTCCTCCCAAGAGCCAATAGTATGGAAATATCCTCACAAAGCATTCCCCAAGGAATGAATCTTTCTCCTACAAGGATGTACGCCTCAAGCGTAAATCAAAAATATCCAACCAGATATTCTTGCACAAAAGACAGAAATCCGCCATACAATCATATTGTTATCATCTCCAGCAACAAATAGGGATTTATTTTCCTGCAAAGAGCTACTATACTGGGCAATCAATAAGAATCTACAAACACATACCCATACATCATGCATCTACTTCCATGCATCATATACTTTATCATGGTGAACACAAACATAACATACGAAGATTCTCATTTATTTTGAGAGTTTCATACTACAATGCAATACATGCATCATGACATTGCATAAAACTAACTTTGTCTTTCAGGTCGACCAACCAGCCAGGAAACTATCATCAACAAAATCAATCACTATCAAATATACATTCTGGAAGCTTGAACCCTAGATTCTCGACAGAAACGTTCTGGAAGCCTGAACCCCGGATGTTCTGAAATCTACGACAGATATGTTTTCAGAAGCTTGAACCCCGAATGATCTAAAATCTACGACAGATATGTTTCGGAAGCCTGAACCCTGAATGATCTGAATTCTACGACAGATATGTTCCGGAAGCTTGAACCCCGGATGATCTGAATTCTACGACAGAAATGTTCCGGAAGCCTGAACCCCGGATGTTCTGAAATCTACGACATATATGTTTCGGAAGCCTGAACCCCGAATGATTTGAATCCTACAACAGATATGTTCCGGAAACTTGAACCCCGAATGATCTGAATTCTACGACAGAAACATTCCGGAAGCCTGAACCCCGGATGTTCTGAAATCTACGACAGATATGTTTCGGAAGCCTGAACCCCGAATGATCTGAATTCTACGACAGAAACGTTCCGGAAGCCTGAACCCCGGATGTTCTGAATTCTATGACAGATATATTCCAGAAGCTTGAACCGCGGATGATCTGAATTCTACGCCAGAAACGTTCCGGAAGCCTGAACCCCGGATGTTCTAAATTCTACGCCAGATATGTTTCGGAAGCCTGAACCCCGAATGATCTGAATTCTACGATAGATGTTTCGGAAGCTCAAACCCCGAACATCTATGAATCTCTATTCCAGATATACGTTTGGAAGCTTGAACCCCAAACATTCTGAAGATCTATCATATACGCACCCTGGGAAACATGACCCCCCAGGTTGCTGACAAATATCTCAGATAGATGGCATCTCTAAGCCCATCTCAGACAACTTTCTGTGAACATCCTGATGGCATCCGTAATCCCATCCCCGCTAAAAGTCCATACATCCGCAAGGGCAAATTTCTTGGTATTCTAGTGTTCAATCCTCTTCCATCTTCAGATTCCGACTGGCATACAAACCACTCTACATCCTCAGATTTAAGAAGATTGAACAGGGGAAGCTGTCATACCCCAAAATTTTCCTATTATATTTCAAGATAGTCGGGCTCAGATAGTTTCCACAGGCTCATGTAATCCCTGACTGAAAGCATGTTCATTCTCCTCCTAAGCAATAAAGGCCAAAACTAGGGTTTGGATTGTCTCAAAGTTAAATCAAATTCTAAGATCTAAAATGAGATCCATGGCCTCTCATATGCCTCAAAGGACCCTCATGCCAAATTTCAAGCCTTGATTCACAGGATTGCTCATTCAATTGCTCGAATGATCAACAATCGATTAGTTTGACCTAAAAGTCAACTATGGTCAAACCCAGGCAAAACTCCTGATTTTTGGGCAACATCAATATTTTTATGTTATATTCATCATTTGATCAAAATTTGATCATGATTCATCGGGAAAAAGGTCCAAAATCATCAAAAGAGGAAGTTACTAAATTAGGGTTTTAAGGTGAAAGTCAACTGAACTTTGACTGATCATAACTCTCGCATGGTTCATCAAAAATTTCCCAACAGAAGCCTATTCTCAAGGAAATTTCATTATCTACAACTTTGATGTTGGGTCCAAAGTCAAGAAATGCACCAGTTGAAAGATACAAGCTAATACATTATAGGTCCTTTTAAAAGTCAACAAAAAGACATTTTTTCTCAAAGGATGGTAAATGAACATGGTAAACTCAATGAAGGTGAAACCAAAAGTATATTTTAGAAGACTCTTTGAGCTTTCTAAAATGTACAAGAACACCTTCATATGATAAAAAATGAGGGAGATATGATTGGTACAAGTTGGTTGATTTTCAAGAAAAGTGTGAAAACCTAAGTGGCCAAATTCAAAGTTTTTAGTAATGGGCCATAATGTTTGAATCACCCACAAAATTCCAAGCTTATTAAAGGCCCATATGTCATTTGGTTTTCTTATTTTATGATTTTATTTATTTATTTTTGGGTTTATTCATTTAAATTCAATATAAATCAAATAAAATCAAAATAGAATCAAATTAAATCCTACAAAATATGCCATGGAATATTCTCTTCATCTAAATCAAATCCTTTCCTCATCCAAGGGCCAAGTACACGTTAAAAATTATGGAAAATATATTGGAGATGGAAATAGAAAGTTTTCATATATTTTCAAATCAAAATCTTTTTCAATGAATCCAATTCTTTCTTTCTAAATTTTTTAACCCTTATCCATCCCATATATATATATCTAACTCATGCTCAGTCCCAAGACATGAAAAAAACCTAGCCTTAAAGCGCCTCCTAAAGTTGCAAAAATATGAAGAAAATTGAAATTTTTGTTTTGAAGTTTAGAGTCCTTTCCAAGATCAACCAATAATCCCAAGTTGTTCCTCAAGTGTCCAAGTGCAGGTAAAAACCCTATAATCACTCCCATGTTATGAACACACGCGTATTTCATCATGCATTTTACTTACATTTTTTATTGCTTTCATTTTACGTGCATAATGGATTTTTAACATGGCTTGATGTTTGCTATAAGTTTATGGTGAATAATAGGAGGGATTTGAACCCTAAAATTGAAGCTTAGATGCTTGCAGGGTGATTCACCATTGTTAGGGCTACACACCTTTTTCTTTCGGATATCAATGTGTAGGGGTTTTTAGCCAAAACTAATGGTTGATTCGAACTCATAAGGGCTTGTTTATGTAACCTAGATGCTTTTTACTCTTGTTAGGCTCGTGTGTGTGCGTATTCCATAACTGCAGGTTTGAGCATAAAGGAGATGGTAAAATCCGCAGGTAATTTGGTGGGTAAAATCGCAGTAAAATCCGCAGGGCTGGAGGAAGGAGATGATGACATGGACCGTCGATCCTTGACCGCACGCGTGTATGCCCTCCGTTGGCCAGTCAAATGAATCCTCTCTCTCTCTCTCTCTCTTGTGCTGATTTGTCCACTTGAATGCTGAGGGGCCCACTTTGACTATTTGATTGAATTGCTTAATCAGTGTTATGTTTTCTTATTTAATTGTTTTAGTTGATTAAGATAACACGTGATGCATGCAGCGCAGATGGTTGTGAGGTTTTGCTGGTAAACCCAAGAACGTGGGTTCAATACTCAGCCATGACAAAAAAATTTTTTTCTTTAGATTTTGCACTTGTTTCATTTACTTCTACACATATAATTCTCCTTTATTTTAAGTAAAAAAAACAACAAAAATAATAAAATAAAAACTAACCTTGTTAGACTTAGGTTTAATCATTTAATTTAATTTTTTGTTGCTCACTGAAATAAATTAGGTTATTTAATTAATATAATTTAATTTAATAAAAAATTTCTTAAATGTTTTAGGATTTAGTTAAATAGGCATTTATGATTAATTTAAATTAATTTAGAATCAATTTTAATTTAAATTAACTTTATTAACCATCAAATCTTACTTTCTCCCGATTTCTTTTCCCACCTCAAAAATCCCTTGTATGGCGCGTGTTTTTTTTATTATGTTTCAATAAGTAGAATGTACATAGGTCAAAATGTAAATATTTAAATAAGTCTCTTTACTTTCCCGCATTTTTAATTTCCATATTTTATTATTATATTGTTTAGATGTATGATAGGTTTGTATTATAAGACTGAAAAAACAAAACGTTAGATCATATTAAAAACAAAATAAATATAATCGAATCCAACACACTTGCACGCACTCACCCTTAGGATACGCCCCTCTTGGGTGCCTTCGATTAAAAGGTCGTGTCCCTCGAATGTAGAGCTTCCCATTAGCAAAAGTCCCTCGATTAAAAATCATCGCAAAGATCATAAGTCCCTCGATGACCCACGATGTTGCCTACGATGTTATGATCTAGTCCCTCGAATGGTTGCCTACGAAACGATGATTGTCCCTCCGAATATTGCTAAAGGTACCTCCACTTGTTGCCTTCAAACGACCTCGATGACCCTTCGATGACCCGTACGTCAAATATAAACAAGGATTCCCTACTTCTATATAGTATGGATAATCCTAGGAACCGTAAAAAGTATAGAAAATGACCAATTAGTTAGGGTAGTGCTCTTAATCTGCCTAGCTCAACAAAAACATCTTTTCAACACTCTTTCGAAAAACTAAGGCTACGCATTTACGCTAAAGTCCTTATGCCTCTTTTCAACTTAAAACAAACAAACATGAGTTAAGCAAATTAAGAGCCCATAGATAACTACGGATGAAAAGGGTTCTTGCACCTTCCCTTTTCATAACTTACCCCCCGAGCCCGTTTTTAAAAAAAGTGTCTTTTTCTGTACTTTTTACCTTTCCTAACATTGGACAAAATTAAAGTCGGTGGCGACTCTTTCTCACCGCAACATTGTTGCTTATATAAAAATAAAAGTCAGTTCACCGAGTTACAGACGTCAAAGGACACCGAAAAGAAGTCTATTGCTTTAAAAGCTTCAAGTTCAAAGTCATCCACCAAAGATGCGTGTCATAGTGAATCTAGTGACGAGGATGATAGTTCGGATGAAGATATGGGTTTGTTCGTGAGAAGGTATAATAAGTATCTTTGAAAGAATGAAATCAAACACTCGGACAACAATATAGTCGACTATAGACGTCAAGAAAAGCCTAACAAGCAAGATGAGAGTAAGAAAATTAAACCTAGAGGATCTTGTTACAATTGTGGTAAGCCAGGTCACTACAAGCCAGATTGCCCCTCGCTTAAGAAAGATAAGGCAAAGAGCAAACCTCAAAAGAAGCAAACAAAAGGATTTGTGACCTATGGTGATAAAAACAAGGGTGTATAAGTAAATTGTGGGCCTTAAACACAATCTTATTAGCATCAGTCAATCGTGCAACAAAGGATACTCGGTACCGTTTTCAAAGGAAAGTTACACAATTATAAACGATGATAGGAAAGATGATGTGTTCAAAGGCCTGAGGGTAAACAATGTATACATGCTTGACCTAAATTAGGTATCTTTGACCTAGGCCAAATGTCTAGAAACTATGAGTGAAGACTCATGGCTTTGGCATAGACGTCTGGCTCACCTCAACTTTGACTTGCTTAGTAAAATTGTTTCAAAAGACCTAGTAGTTGGCCTACCTAAAATTAAGTTCTCCAAAGATCACTTATGTAATGTGTGCCAAATGGGGAAGCAAACAAGGATCTCGTTTAAACCTAAAAACATTGTATCTACAACGAGACAGCATGAACTTCTTCATATGGATATTTTTGGACCGGGTTTGTCATAGTTGATGATTTCTCTAGGTATTGTTGGATGATCTTCTTGGCAAGCAAAAGTGACACCTTCTCCGCATTTGAGAAATTTTCCAAAATGTTTCAAAATAAGTTGAACACTAGCATTGTAACCATCCGAAGTGATCATGGGGGTGAGTTTGAAAATCATCTTTTTGAAGAGTTTTGTGGAAATCATGGCATTAATCATAACTTCTCCGCACCACGGACTCCACAACAAAATGGAGTGGTGGAATGTAAAAACTGTGTTTTGGAAGAACTTGGGAGAACTATGATTAATGAACATGGGCTTCCAAAATATTTTTGGGCCGATGCCATAAATACGGCTTGCTATGTTTTAAATAGGATCTTGATACGACCTATTCTAAACAAAATATCGTATGAACTCTTAAAAGGAAGAAAGAAAACATATCCCACTTTCACATATTTGGATGTAAATTCTTTGTTTTAAATAATGGAAAGGAAAAACTTGGTAAATTTGATGCAAAAGCGGATGAGGGTATCTTTCTAGGATACGCTCAATCTAGTAAAACTTATAGAGTATACAACAAAAGGTTACATATTGATGAAGAGTCCGTACATGTCTCTTTTGATGAGTCTTGTCTGAAAGTAGTCGGAAAATGTAGTGTTCTTAATGGTGCAGGTATCTCAACTGAGAGTATACTTAAGGATCTGGATGCTAAGCTTGAGAAAGATAAAGATTGCCTCTCACCCGAGAATATTAAAGAGGAAGTGGATCAAGCACCTAAAGAGAAAGTGGAAGATCAACCAAGTGCCAAAAGTGATCTTCCTCTTGAATGGAAATCTTATAAGGACCATCCTATGGAGAACATTCTAGGAGACATATCAAAAGGAGTAACAACACGGTCAAGGATAAGTAATTTTTGTTTTTATTATTCTTTCGTCTCTCAAATTGAGCCTAAAAACTCCAAAGATGCATTAGTCGATGAGCATTAGTATTTAGCTATGCAAGAAGAGTTGAACCAATTTAAGAGAAATGAGGTTTTGGACCTTGTCCCTCCTCCGCGAGACCATCGAGTAATTTGCACTAAATGGGTGTTTAGAAACAAACTAGACGAAAACGAGATTATTACTCGCAACAAGGCCCGTCTTGTTGCTCAAGGGTAAAGCCAAGATGAAGGGATTGATTATGAGGAGACTTATGCTCCGGTCGCCCGACTCGAAGCCATACGCTTGATAATTGCATTTTCATGTTCACAAAACTTTAAGCTATATCAAATGGACGTTAAGAGTGCTATTTTAAATAGGTTTATTAATGAAGAACTCCATGTATCTCAACCTCCCGGCTTTGAAAATGTTGATTATCCCGATCATGTTTATAAACTTAAGCGTGCCTTGTACGGTCTTAAACAAGCTCCAAGAGCTTGGTACGAGTGGCTTAGTAATTTTTTGATCAATCAAGGTTTCTCAAGAGGGAAGGTAGATACCACTCTATTCATTAAAAGACATGAAAAGCATTCTATGTTGGTTCAAGTGTACGTTGATGATATTATTTTTGGGTCTACTAACATGACTCTTGTCAAGGAGTTTTCTAAGCTTATGCAGGGAGAATTTGAGATGAGCATGATGGGTGGACTAAACTATTTTCTTGGACTCCAAATAAAGCAACTAAAGGAAAGCACTTTTGTGAGTGAAACGAAGTATTGTCAAGAGCTTATCAAACGCTTTGACATGGCAAAGTCAAAGGCCATTGACACCCCAATGCCTATCGCGGTCAATATTGATCGGGATGAACATGGTAAGCCGGTTGATGTAAAAAGGTATAAATGTATGATCGGTTCCCTACTTTACCTTACCGCTTCTCGTCCCAATATAATGTTTAGTGTTTGCATGTGTGCAAGATACCAATCATGTCCCAAGGAGTCTCACTTAAAGGCCGTTAAGCGCATACTTAGGTATCGTGTTGGTACAACTAAGTATGGCTTATGGTTCTCCAAAGGTTGTGATTGTTCTTTGGTTGGGTATTCCGATTCCGACTTTGCCAATTGCAAATTGGATAGGAAAAGCACTAGTGGTACATGTCATTTCTTCTGAAACTCCTTAGTGAGTTGGCATAGCAAGAAACAGGTTTCTGTTGCTTTGTCAACCGCCGAGGTGGAATATGTGGCGGCCGGTAATTGTTGTGCTCAAATCTTATGGCTTAAGCAACAATTACTTGACTTCAATGTCAAGCTTGATCATATTCCCATCTTTTGTGATAACACAAGTGCTATAAATTTAACCAAAATTCCGGTCTTGCACTCTCGCGCTAAACACATAGAAACTCGACACCATTTTCTTAAAGACCATGTGGAGAAAGGTGATGTAGTGTTTGAGCATGTTGATAGCAAAAATCAACTTGCCGATATCTTTACATAATCACTAGCTACCGAGCCTTTCTTTCACATTCGTAGGGAACTTGATTTCTTTGATATATCGGATACGTTGCAACTATGAGTAGTTGCATGTGCTCTATTTATTATTATTATTATTATTATTATTATTATTATTATTATTATTATTATTATTATTATTATTATTATTATCTTTGCTCTCATAAATGTGTTGAAGCGTGTATTCAATATGTGTGAGGGCATATTTCTCTATCTCCCATGTGTAAAGGTAATATCATTTCAATCTTAGACTCTTCTTAAAATAATGCATCAATATGGTAAACTTGCTACTTGTTCATAATTGCGTATGTGTCATGCATATTTTGGTAGTCTCATGCATACATACAATAAATTTAACTATTTTTGGAAAAATGCCAAAAATAGGTCGACCTACTCTTTCCATGAGTCGACCTATTGAACGAAATTTTTTAAAGTTTTAATGCTAATGCGTCGACGCATGACCTGCATAGGTCGACGCATCGGTCGCAGATTTTCAAAAATAGGTTAAATTTAAAAAGGGTGAAGGGCAAAATCATTTCCTCATCTTTCTCTCTGCTTCGTCGACCTCTCCTTTGCAAACCCTAATTTCCCAACTCAAATTTCTCTCAAAATCATCTCAATCCCTCATCCATGGCATCACACAAGTCTTCAAGGAAGAGAGCTCACAAGGGGGACTACTCTTCTCAACAACCTGAACTGGTAAATGCTCATTCTCTTGTTCTTGATGAACTAGTTGAATCCTACTCCTTTAAGTTTAGAAAGAGGAAGATTATTAAGCAATTCATGTTGTTTAGTGGCACCCTACATAGATTACATCTGCAAGAGATTAATGATTTGCTGTCTGTTCAAAAATTGGGTACATTTTTGGAATTGAGTGATGACTATAATGAGGAATTGGTTCGGATTTTCTATAATGGAATGGAAGGAACATTTGGTGGTAGTTCATTTAATTTTCAGACGGGCACTACTACATATGCTATTACTGACAATACCTGGAAGCCTATAGGTTTATTTCCGCTAAGTGATGATGCGGTAACTGTGATTGATACAAATGTGATAGCTCAATTTGACTACAATGTTGCCTTGAACAATATGTTGACGCGCCCCTATGCTGATCATGTTGTTCGGAGCAATTTGTTTCCGAGAACTGCCACTACTGAATTGCTGAAAATAGTTGATAGAATTTTGCAGTGGATTGTGGCACGAATTATCCGACCTAAGCAAGGTGGATACTCTCGTGTTGATCAACAAGAGGTATATCTGGTTTGGATGATCAAGAGAAGAATTCAAGTGAATTAGCCTCACTTCTTCGCAAAGAGGATGTTCGAGTTGAAAGAATCCGGTAGAGGCACCGCATTTTGCTATGCCTCATTCATCCAATGGGTGCTGAACAAGGCAAATATTGGGATTCAACATCTTCCCATGGTGACCATTCCAATTGACCAAGAGTTCACCAAGAAAACTATGAACATGATTGGATTCTTCTACAATCATACCTCAGGATCCTACCGAGCTGTGCTAAGGGGAAATAATGCGGACCTAAATAGAGGAAACACTGATGATGAAGATGATATGGATGTTGAAGAAGACGAAGAGAATGAAGGTGAAGATGAAGATGAAGATGTGGGTGTTGGAAATGAAAGCTCCAATGTTACAAATTTGTCAGAGGCTATGCGCCTTCAACAAATTGAGAATCAAAACTTAATGAATGAGCACCTTATTACTTTGACCACCCGTGTCACTGAGCAAGGTGAACAATTTACGGCTTACTCAACCATTCAAGAGCAAAGGTACAACACGCTTTATGGTATGATTGATTCACAAAGCAACCAGCTCACCTCCTTCACAAATGCCTTCATGCAACACTATCCGTTTCCTCAAGTTCATGTTACTCAACCTCCACCTCCGGCTCAAGAGAGAGATGATAATGATGATGCCTAGAGTTCTTTTTCATGCATGAATCATTAGCATAATTTATGAAAAATTTATATGTTTTGTGTTTGTTATTTTATTTTATTGTCTGAACAATTCTTACCTAGACTGTGTGTTTGTGTAAGATTGATACATTGAGCTATGTGCTCATGGTTTGTTTGTTATGTATGTTATTGTTTCCGTTTCATATTTTCTTTAGTATCGTTTTATGTGAATGAATGCTATTTGACTATGATTGCAATAGGGTTTGTTTATGATCAACATTGAATGATATTTTACCGACCATATATGTATAACAATGCTTGTCTCTTTTTGATGTTGTCAAAGGGGGAGAAGGTATTGGATTAGCCCACACATTGCAGAAAATATGTGCACCAAGATAAGGGGAGCAAGCAAAAATGAAATGCATTGTAAGAGGGGGAGAATTTGCTTAGTGCACTTGATAAAATTCAAAAGTTTTGCCATCATAAAAAAGGGGGAGTATGTGAGGGCAAATGTGTATTTTCATGATGTCAAAACATTGTGAACTTTACCAAATTTATGTGGAAACAAGGGAATCAAGTGGATGCATTAAGGAAAGGCAGTTTTGGCAAAATTTAGTCAACAAGTCGACGCACCAGCACTACAGAACGACCTATTGGCGGACTTGAGAAAAATTCCATGTTGAGGCTGAATGCGTCGATGCATTGCCTGTTCAGGTCGACGCATGGCACTTTGAGGAAATCTCGGGTATGTACACGCCGACCCTACAGGTCGACACATGTGTCACGTTTTCTCCAAAAACAAGTGCAGAATTGCAACAGGTCGACCTACACAGATGGATAGGTCGACCTATCGCTAAAATTACTGGTTTTTTGCTGATTTTAAGTGGCCAATGAAAAGGGTGTGGTATATATTATCTTTGATCATTCTCAAGCAAACTAACAAGAAACGTGAAATATATACTCAAGCTTCTTCTCATCTTCAACCTTTTGTTTATTGATCGAAAATCACACATAACAATCTTTTTTGATCGAAGTAAGGAACGTGCGTTGATAACGTTCGACGGTAGACTATTGTCTTGTTCGAGTGAAGATTGTTGAGGGTGTTTCTTGTATAAAACCTTAGGATTTTTCCTTCTACATCAAGTGTTTGATTTGAAGGTTTTTGACGATCGCTTCGCTTAAGGTTCAATTCAGCCGAGCATAAGGAATTGAGGGATTGTAGATTCACTCATCAGACTTGCTACAATCGGAGGATTGAAAAGGAAGGATCGGGGTCTTGATCGGTGAAGATCATTGACATTGACTTGGTTCTACTTGAATCAAGGGGAGGAAAGAATTGTATTCAATTTTACTGCATGTGTGTAGTTGGTGAAAATCGCTCACAAAGTGTTTGATAAAATTACACATTCAATTTTTGGTCAATTTGAGTTAAACAGTTCATTGCGAGTAAGACTTTTTTAAGTGTGTATGCTAGCCAATTGATAATTTCATTAAAGCGAGTAATTAAAATTCACCGTTTTCATCCGTTTCGATTATTGCACATATCCGGTCCCCGATAACTTGATCGTTCAAGACAATAAGTTTTATTACGGGGAATCATGTTTCAAAAGCTAAATTTTTCTTAAGTCGGAAAAAGGTGGTCTATTCACCCCCCTCTAGACCATCCCTATCGTCTAACACTCTCAAGGTAAAATCAGGTCCTAAGGCTCCAAGCTGACTTCATGGCTTCTCATATGCCTCAAAGAAACCTCACACGAAGTTTCAAGCTCTGATTCACAAGATTACTCACTCAATAGTTCAAATGGTCAACAGTCGACTAGTTTGACCTAAAAGTCATCTATGGTCAACATACATTCAAAACTCCTGATTTTTGGTCAACATCAACATTTTTAGGTTACATTCATCATTTGATAAAGGTTGGGATAATAGCTATTTTGCCCCCTGTCTTATGGGCGAGGTTTGAAAAACGCCCCTGTTAAAAAAAAAGTTTGGATTCGCCCCCTAACATATGAAGATTCCCCTGTTTTGCCCCTTCAAGAAATTTAATCATCAAAATTAATGACGTGGCAACCATTTTTTTTTAAAATTATTTTTAATGACGTGGCAGGCTTAGTTGGAATTTTTTTATTATTTTATATAATTTTTAATGACGTGGCAGACTTAGTTGGAATTTTTTATTTTTTAAAATTATTTTTAATGACGTGGCAGGCTTAGTTGGAGTTTTTATTTATTTTTTACTTATTTTAATTCTATGTGGCATGTTTTATTATTATTTAATTGTTTGTTTGTTTAAATGTCAAATATTAAAACTAAAATTTTGTCTTCCATGAGTATTGAAGCCATGACCTAATAATTGCAAGGGGCACCACCAACAACTAGGCTATTTTAGCTTTGTTGTTCTAATCTTGCATTAAACTATATATATTATAATAATTTCTGAAAACATGTTTATTAAGTATTTATTTAGGTCCTTATGTTTTAATATTATTGTCAATCAATGGTAATGTTTTATTAATCAATATATTAACGTTAATATATTTATTTAGGTTATGAATTTTTAATATATGTTTTATTATTATTATTAACTAATAATGTTTTATTAACTAATATGTTAACATTAATATATTACATGAATTGCATATTTACCGTTAATATTTAAAATATTGTATATAAATATTTAAAAAATATTAAATATTATTGATATTTAAAAATGTTAATATTTAAATAACTTTAAATATTTAAATTATTAATTAAAAATAACGTTAATAAATTAGTTTAAAAGCTACATTATTTTTTTAAAATATAGCTTATAAAATATAACTAAATTAATTTGGTTCAGTATTTTTTAAATTAGTTTATAAAACATGACTAAATTAAATTTGTTTATGTAATTAAAAATAAACCAAATTAAAATAATTTAAATTAAAACTAAATTAATTTATATTTTATAATTTAATTAATTTTAACAATAAAATAAATATTAATTATAACAATATTAATTAATAATAATAGTAACTAATATTAACTAATAACTATAATATGATTATTATATTTTAACTGATATATTTTATAATTTAATTAACTAATATATTAACTAATTTAGTAAAAAATATTTTACTAGATAAATATATTAACGTTAATATTTTACAAAAGTAAAATAGAACAACAAAAATAACTAATATTTAACAAAAGTAAAGTAGATAAATACAACTTAATGTAAGAATATGACAAGAAAAGTAAAATGGCCTAGTGGTTGGTGCTGCCTCCTTGCAATTACTAAGACATTGGTTCAATACCCATGGGAGACAAAATTTTAGCTTTAATATTTGACATTTTAACAACTAAACAATAAAATAATAATAAAACATGCCACATGAAATTAAAAAATAAATAAATAAAAGTTCCAACTAAGCCTGCCACGTCATTAAAAATAATTTAAAAAATAAAAATTCCAAGTAAGTCTGCCACGTCACTAAAAGTTATAAAAAATAATTAAAAAAATCCAACTAAGCCTGCCACGTCATTAAAAATAATTTTAAAAAATAAAAAAAATGGTTGCCACGTCATTAATTTTGATTATTAAATTTCTTAAAGGGGCAAAATAGAGGAATCTTCATATGTTAGGGGGCGAATCCAAACTTTTTTTTTTACAGGGGCGTTTTTCAAACCTCGCCCATATGGCAGGGGGCAAAATAGCTATTATCCCATAAAGGTTTGATCATGATTCATCAAGAAAAGTTCAGAAATCTACAAAACTCAAAGTTTCTAAATTAGAGTTTTTTGACTAAAAGTCAACTGAACTTTGACCAAAAGGACTAATAACTCTCTCTGTCCAAGATAACCCGTGCTTCTTTAAGCAAAACTTGCACTAATGAATGGAAACATAAGACTCATCTTCATGTTTTCAAGAGCTCACTCTCTGTTCAGCCAACCAGTTGAATACACTCATTGTTGCACTCTTTCACCTATTAATCACAGATGTTCTTCAAACCCTCTTGAGGGATCTGACAATACAAATAAGCTCCATATATTTTGATCAGCACATCTTGCCTTGACATGAACAAACAATGTTCCTTATGTAGATGATCACTTGACACCATTCATCAGCATCAGATGAAGACTTCACCATGATAGTAGTAATGTATTGCCAGAACATCCCACTAACACCTAGATCAGAATCTTCCTATTCTTATCCATATTATGTGAAAATTGCCACTTTAGACAATAATGTTGCTTTTTCAATATTCATATACACCCTTAACCTGAGAGAAGACACATCTTACACACCTTCCTCTCCTAGAACATGAGAGGTGACTCAACTACTTGACTCACTCAGAACACAAGATAACCAGTGTTCATGACTCAAATACTCTGACTATCCATAGAGATAACATATCTCTATAGAATGACTTAGAACACAAGAACCAATTTGTGTTCATGACACGAAACAAGACTTTATTTTCTACAAAACAACTGTAAAGAATGACCTCGGACTTAACAATGTCTGAACACTACCCTTATACCCTATGCTTGTCACAATTTGACAAACATAACCTAGACTCTTTACTTTACTCATATCCGAAAGAAGAACATGAGAGACTCAAAAGAATGAAACGGAAAATACTCTAGAAACCTGAGCAATTTAAACAACATATCTGGATTTTAACAAATGTCTTGATCAAGAGATGTCATTTGAAGAAGAACTGCATCAGGTGGACTTGTGCATAGGTTGGAACATGCACTAAGTCAGAACAAGTGATACACATCATCAATACATGTTTTTAGATGATAATACAAAGAATAATCCTCGATTGTCTTTAAGAATAAACATGTCTTGAGTTATGTTCTGACATCTTATGTGACATTGTTCTTCTGGTTTAAAGATTAGTATTTGAAAGACTTTCCATTTGATTAGAAGCAGAATAACATTGTCCTTGTTGATCTTCATACTCTCTTACTCCCCCTGAGATATACAAATTTAGGACATCTTTGATGTTCATCCTTGAAGCATCATTCATTTGGAATTTATTACAGTTTCCAAATTTAGAATCTTCAGTTTGCTTGCTACACAAGAAACAGATTGCCACACTCTGCAACTTGAAGTAGAAGAAACTATAATTGTATAACCATAAATCAATTTTCAGCAGATAAGTCTGAGCTCTTCATACAGACATTGCAAAATATCCAGCTCCCATCAAGATATTTAACAGAATCAGTATGCTTCACCAAATACCATTTCCACACTTCCTAAACTTGTGAAGATAACAGTGAACATTAATATTTAGTTCACACTAGTCCTTGAATACACAACTGGAAGGGCTTCTCATCTAATAGGTACTAAGTCTCCCGTCAAAGTACTTATTAGTTACTCAGTAAGATTTACTACTCACACTAGTTCATCTTGACTGATTTCTTCTTCTCAGTCTTGCATCCAGGTTCTACACCTAATAAGTACTAAGTCTCCCGTCAAAGTACTTACCAGTTAGTCAGTTATAATTTACTACTCACACTAGATCATTCTGACTGATTACCTCTTCACACTTATATATTTTCCTCTTGGCAAACACAATAAAAAGAAACTGAAGATCTTGAGATGATGTTGTAACATCTGATATGACATCATCCTTCATGGTTCTTGGTTAACATTTCTGACATCTAATTCATAGCACTTGGGGTGGAAACAAAAGAGTGTAATTATCAGCAACATCCAGACATATCAAGGAATAGAATAGCCAACATCTCAATAAGCTTTTCTTCAGACTTTCATTCTGATTTTGAGATGATGGATGCCATAGTCTGTACCTATAGAGGAGATTCCCTCATTTAGGTTTCTGGAACAGATTCAGTCATGGCATAACACTGAGTTAGTCAGATTCTTCTGAGCCACCTGTCTTCCTTGATCCAAAAAAATACTACCCCTTCTGGATAATAATTAGGGCAGTCAGCATTCGTGGCCATATTTCACTGTGGTTGAGACACAGTATTCAGCTCCAACAACTGCTCTATGGTTATGAATGAAAATTCACATATCTGGTTCCTTTGATCAGAAGAAAATACCAGATGTAAGCTCATCTTGATTTACACATAAAGGATCAGTAAGAAATACCTTCATGACTTTTCTTTGGTATTGAGATTTTACTTCGAAACTCCCATAAATTAAGATTTGGAGCAGAAGTACATGTTGATCGTGTCCTGATCAACTTATAGTCAGATGTCTCCTCTTCCATACCAGGAGTAGGTTCTAAACCAATGTTCTCACACTACATTAGTTTAGCACTAGAACATCTGTTCTTCAGCTGGTAGCTGCATACCAGCACTAATGTCCCAACATCCGGTAGGACATCTGCTCCTCCTTCTAGGAACACTCCACCCTTATAACTCTTCAAGGTTCACACTTGCAGATGATTATGAATAGCATTGATCAATTGAAATTCATCATCTCTAATAAACCATGCCATTATGAGTGGACTTGAGAAATTACTCAGGTATCTTTGACACTTTAAATATAGATGTAAGGTTCTGCCATACATTCTATTGAATATAAATAACCCTAGAATCTTTCTTTTGCAATAGGGGTTGCATCAGAGGCTATGCAGCAGAAAATAGTCATATATCAACAGAACTTACACAATGCTTACTCCATGAACCGATTGTAAGCATGACATCCAAGGATTGAATGTAACTCAACCCTGCACAATGCTTGCTTCTGCACCAAGCAACATACTAGACCTAACCAAATTCCTGACTTGATAAAATCACATAGTCACAGAGGATACCTTATCAACATCTTCACTCCCGCATGAAGGTTTTGATACGTTTCTTCTCTGTACATAGATGCAGGCTAATTAGTTTAATTCAAATTCTTCACTCCCGCATGAAGCCTTTGGATTTAGCTTTCTTTGTTCTAGCATCAACAACTCTGGTCAGGTTGGTATAATCCTCCACATATAGGTCCATACTCCACTTCAAGGGACCATACAATATGAACACTTGTTTAAACAATCTTCTACCTTCAGCACAACCAGAAAGTATCCCCCATGGATCTCATCCAGAAGCAGGCAGGATGCCTACTCTGATACCAATTGAAATTCTGGTATGGCAGACTCAGGATGTTGTTAGAACATGAAATGTTCTAATCAATATTTCTAGTTTTGATGATAACATTATATATGAATTTTGTATAAGATAATGTCGTACTCTAATTATTCACGTCTTCCATTTCAGGAAAAGTCTAAAAGAGTATGCACCAAATCATCATCCAGAAGCTTTGACCCAAAAGATCTGGATGGATTGATCAGAACATGGTCTGGAAGACATCAGAAGATGGTCTTGAGGAAATCACAACAAGATCTAGAAGGCATCGAAGATGGCAATCAAAAGCAAGGCTCTGAAGATCTGATGGTATTACGCTACAAATAACTTCCAAAGTCTGATGACTGAAGTTACATATGCACCAACACTGGAGACTCTGATATTCAAACGTCATTCTAATAGTCTGACTCCAGAATCAAGTGCAAGATGAAAAAGCTACAACGTCAAATCTGTATGACTGAAAAAAGGAACGTTAGAAGCTACAAAAGGCAAAGTCAGCAAGAGTAGTTGAAACATTGCTCGAGGTAGTTGACAAAAGAGTGAAACATTAAATGCATCAATGCACTATTCACGTAAAGCATTTAATGCTGTTCAACGGTCACATTTCTCACTGCCATATAAAAGAGAAGTTCTATTTGTTAAAAAACACACACGCTGAGAGAGAACTTATGCTGCCAAATTGGTTCACAACGCTATCACACAAACATCAAAGAAACTTCACCTTCAACCTTACAAATATTGTAATATCTTAGTGAGTGTTAGAACTTAATCTTGAGAGAAAAATCACTTGGTGATTATAGCTTATTTAGAAGCACATTAAACTCTTGTAATATTGTTTACTATTTTTGTAAAAGGGAATTCCTAGAGTGGTCATGTTGTGATTTGTATACTTTAGAAGACTTAGAAGTTGTTTAAGTGGAATACCATTGTAATCATGGTTGATTAGTGGATTAAATCCTCAGTTGAGGTAAATCACTCTGTAAGGGGTGGACTGGAGGTAGTTTGATTAACAACGAACTAGGATAAAAATAACAATGTAATTAATTGTTATCTGCTATTTTTAGAAACAACCCTTATTCAATCCCCCCTTTCTAAGTGTTTTTCACTCCTTCAATTGGCAACATAGTGCCGGTTCTAGGTGCAAACCCTTAACCATGTTAGAGAAAAGATTCAGGAAGAAAAACACGATATGGCAACTCCTACTCCACCACCAACTAATACTAAACAAAGCAACAATGGTAACTCTAGCTTTAATGGATTCAATAGACCACCACTCTTTGATGGTGAGAACTTTGAATATTGGAAAGAAAGGCTTGAAAGCTACTTTTTATGTCAAGATGGTGATCTATGGGATTTAGTATTGGATGGTTACACACATCCTGTAACTACTCGTGGAGTCAAGATTACTAGACATGCTATGAGTTATGAGCAAAATAAAGAGTACAAAAATCACCACAAAGCAAGGACTATATTTTTAAATGTCATTTCACATGCTGAGTATGAGAAGATCACAAACAGGGAAACTACTCATCATATTTTTTAATCTCTGAAGATGACTCATGAAGGAAATGCACAAGTCAAGGAAACAAAGACTCTGACTCTCATCCAGAAGTATGAAGCCTTCAGAATGGAAGATGATGAAAATCTTGAAGCAATGTTTTCCAGATTCCAGTCTCTGACTGCTGGATTGAGAGTTCTTGACAAGGGATACACAAAAGCTGATTACGTTAAGAAGATAATCAGAACTCTACCCAGAAGATGGGGACCAATGGTTACAACATTCAAGATTGCAAAGAATTTGAATGAAGTATCTCTTGAGGAGCTTATAAGTTCTCTGAGGAGTCATGAGATTGAGCTTGATGCAAATGAGCCTCAGAAGAAAGGAAAGTCTATTGCTTTAAAATCTAAAAAAAAATATTGTGTTAACGCTTTTCAGGTATATGAAGAAGGATCTGACAATTCAGAGTCAGAAGAAGAAGATGAATTATCTCTCATATCCAAAAGGGTGAATCAACTCTAGAAAAACAAACAGAGAAGATTCAAGAACTTCAAGAAACGTGAAAAGGGAGAATCTTCTGAACACAGAAGATCTGGCAAGAAGAAGGTAGTGTGCTATGAATGCAAAGAACCTGGAAACTTCAAGAATGAATGTCCTAAGCTTTAGAGGTAAAATCCCAGAAAGAAGATTGAAAAGAAGAAAGGCATGATGGCTACATGGGATGACTCTGATTCATCTGATCAAGAGTCAGACTCTGAAGATGAGCAAGCCAGCATAGCACTCATGGTAACACTTGATGATGAAGAATAATCTACTTCTGATTCAGACTCTGAAGAGGTATTTGCTAAACTCACTACAGAAGACTTAGTTTCTAGCTTATCAGAACTTCTGGAAGTCAAGAGTAAACTTAGTCTCAAATACAAAAAGCTCAAACACGTTTATTCCAAGAAAAAGTTTTGAAATAGAAAAATCTGAACTAAAAGAAAAAGTTTTAAAATTAACTAAAGATGTTGAATCTTTGAAAACATCTTCAAGTTCAGACACGTTTATTCCAAGCACTAACAATATTCTGAAAGAATATGACTTGAGCTTCAGAAAGTTCTTTTCTAGAGGTATAGGCAGAAGTCAGTTAGCCTCTATGATTTATGGTGTTATTGGAAACAAAAGGGTAGGTATAGGTTTTTAGGGAGAAATCCCATATCAACTAGAACCTGTTTATAAAATGATCATTGAATATAAACATTTGTATGAACAATTTAAGTATGATCATTCTCATGATATCAAACACACATCACACTCTAAAAGTTTCTATCTCACACACACACAAAGAAACATGTTGTTGCACATTCTGGAAACACTTATGTAAAATCTCAATTCAATCAGAACGTGAGAAGGACTAACCCCAAAGGTCCCAAAAGAATGTGGGTACCTAAGGATAAAATAATTCCTGTTGCAGATCTCTTTCACAACACAAAAGACAAACATGTCATGGTACCTAGACTCTGGGTGCTCACGTCACATGACGGGAAGAAGGTCTATGTTCCAAAGTCTGGAAGTTAGATCTGGAGGAGAAGTGAAGTTTGGAGGGAACCAGAAGGGCAGAATCATAGGCTCGGGAATCATATGTATTTGTAATTCTCCCTCTATTACTAATGTTCTCTTAGTAGATGGATTAGCTCATAATTTATTGTCCATAAGTCAATTAAGTGACAATGGTTATGACATAATCTTTAATCAAAAGTCCTGTAGAGCTGTTAGTCAAAAGGATGGCTCAATCCTATTTACAGGCAAAAGAAAGAACAACATTTATAAGATCGATCTTTCAGATCTTAAGAACTAACATGTTACTTGCCTTTTGTCCGTTAACGAAGAGCAGTGGGTCTGGCACAGGAGATTGGGTCATGTTAGTATGAAAAATATTTCTCAGATTAACAAACTCAATCTGGTTAGAGGACTCCCCAATCTGAAATTTAAATCAGATGCTCTTTGTGAAGCATGTCAGAAAGGGAAGTTTTCAAAACCTGCGTTTAAGTCTAAAAATGTTGTTTCCTCTTCTAGGCCTTTAGAACTTCTGCACATTGATTTGTTTGGCCCAGTCAAAACAGCATCAATCAGAGGCAATAAATATGGATTGGTCATTGTTGATGACTACAGCAGATGGACATGGGTAAAGTTCTTAAAACACAAGGATGAGTCACATTTTGTGTTATTTGACTTTTGTAATCAGATTCAATCTAAAAAGAAATGTAAAATTTTAAAAGTCAGAAGTGATCATGGTGGTGAATTTGAGAACAGATTCTTTGAAATTTATTTCAAAGAAAATGGTATTTCCCATGATTTCTCTTAACCTAGAACTCCACAACAAAATGAAGTTGTAGAACGAAAGAATAGGACTCTCAAAGAAATGGCCAGAACCATGATCAATGAGACTAATATGGCTAAGCATTTCTGGGCAGAAGCAATTAACATAGCATGTTATATTCAGAATATAATCTCCACTAGGCCTATTCTCAATAAGACTCCTTATGAATTGTGGAAGAACAGAAAACCCAATATTTCATATTTCCATCCATTTGGATGTGTTTGTTATATTCTGAATACTAAGGATCATCTGAATAAGTTTGATTCCAAAGCTCAGAAGTGTTTCCTTCTTGGATATTCTGAACGCTCTAAGGGCTACAGAGTATACAATACTGAAACTCTGATAGTTGAGGAATCAATCAATATCAGATTTGATGATAAGCTTGGCATTGAAAAGCCAAAGCAGAATGAGAATTTTGCAGATATAGACATTTCTGATCCAGATCATGAAGAGCCCAGAGGAAAGGAAGTGTTAGAAGATCAAGTTGCAACTTCTTTAGAGAATCTCAGAATATCTAAAGAGCCAACACTCATAAGATCTTCAAGAATCAACTCTGCTCATCCAGAAGATGTTTTTATTGGAAAGAAGGATGATCCCATCAGAAAAAGATCATTTCTAAAGAACAACGCAGAATGTCAATTTGGTTTAGTGTCTTTGATTGAGCCCACATTTGTTAATAAAGCTCTGGAATATGCCGACTGGATTATTGCTATGCAAGAAGAGTTAAATCAGTTTACAAGAAATGATTTATGGGATCTGTTTCCAAGACCTAAAGGATTCAACATTATTGGAACAAAATGGGTATTCAGAAACAAGCTGAATGAGAAAGGTGAAGTGATCGAAAAAAAAGCCAGACTAGTTGCTCAGGTCTATAGTCAATAAGAAGGTATTGACTACACTAAAACCTTTGCACCAGTGGCCAGGTTAGAATCTATTAGATTGTTAATTTCTTTTGTCACTCAGAATAACATCACTCTTTATCAGATGGATGTTAAGAGTGCCTTTTTAAATGGTTATATAGATGAAGAAGTCTATATTCACCAACCTCCTGGTTTTGAAGACTCTAAGTCTCCAGAACATGATTTTAAACTAAAGAAATCATTATATGGTTTGAAGCAAGCTCCCAGATCTTGGTATGAAAGATTAAGTTCTTTCCTTCTGGATAATGGTTTCACAAGAAGAAAAGTAGACACAACTCTCTTATGTAAAACCTGTAAAAAGGATATTTTAATTTGTCAAATTTATGTTGATGATATAATTTTCGGAACATCTAATGCTACACTTGGAAAGGAATTTGCTAAGTCTATGCAGGCAGAATTTGAGAGCATGATGGGAGAACTCAAATATTTCCTAGGCATTCAGATCAACCAAACTTCTGAAGGAACCTATGTTCATCAGACTAAGTATGTCAAAGAACTTCTGAAGAAGTTCAGACTATCTGAAAGTAAAGAAGCAAAAACTCCAATGCATCCAACTTGAGTTTTAGGTAAGGATGAGGTAAGCAAGAAGGTAGATCAGAAGATCTACAGAGGTATGATTGGATCTCTTCTCTATCTGACTGCTTCTAGACCTAATATTCTATTCAGCGTTTGCTTGTGTGGTAGATTATAATTAGATCCTAGAGAATCTCACTTAAATGTTGTTAAGAGAATTCTTAGGTATCTGAAAGGTACTACTAATGTTGGTTTAGTCTACAGAAGATCTGAAGAATACAACTTAGTAGGATATTGTGATGCTGATTACGCTAGAGATAGAGTTGAAAGGAAAAGTACTTCTGGAAGCTATCAGTTTATGGGAAGTAACCTGGTCTCCTGGTACAACAAGAAGCAAGCAAAAATTGCACTCTCTACAACAGAAGCAAAAATATGTAGCTGTTGTTGGATGTAGTACACAGATGCTCTGGATGAAAAGTCATCTAGAAGACTATCAGATATATGAGAGTAACATTCCTATATTCTGTGATAATACTTCTGTTATTTGTTTGTCTAAAAATCCTATTTTACATTCTAAAGCTAAACATATAGAGATTAAGCATCATTTTATTAGGGACTATGTTCAGAAGGGTGTTCTTTCTCTAAACTTTATAGATACAAACCATCAATGGGCTGATATCTTTACAAAACCCCTTGCTGAAGATAGGTTTAAGTTTATTATGAAGAATATTGGTATGGACTTATGCCCAGAGTGAAGTGAGTGTGAAGCTCTAATATGATTTAGTCTAAAAATTATGTTTTTATGTTTTCTTATTATCAGATGTTCTGATTGTGTTTATTCATAAGGACACTCCGAAATTGTTATCTCTAACGTTTCATGTGCCTAGTATGACTCCGAACTTCTTTTAAAGAAAAACAGCTGTCACCAACTACTCCAAGATGATGACCACGTGTTCATCAGAAGGGACAAACGTGCGTGCAGTTGATGAGACGCCACCCTAGGTAACTGTGCAAAATCTTTTCAAATCTTATGTTACCCCCATTAACGTCTTTCATCATTAATGCATATTCTGTAACCGTTGCATTCTGAAATTCATTGCATTTTATTTCAAATCCGTGTCTATATAAACTCATTTCATCTTCACTTTATCTCTTTTCACTCCTTCATCATCCTCGTTGTTTATGCATTTTTGCTCTCTATTCCGTCTCTACCAAAACCCTAAACCTAAGCAACCCAGATTTCTTAACTTCTCTTCATCAATGGATTCATCTTCATCAAACCCTTATGCATCTCAACAACAACAACAACAGCAACCCGCCTCTTCTCAACAACAAGAGAAACCAGCATTCACAGAACCAACAAGAACTTGTTTGATTCCTTTCGTAGAGTTGGAAGTTCTTTGTGAACTCATGGTAGATTTCAACAATCTTCAAGAACACAACTTCAACATCAAGACGAACATGTTAGTTTAAGGCTGGGCAAACTACTTTGATCGTCTCATTGGACCAATTTACCCAGATTTAGTAAAGGAATTTTGGATCCATGCTACCCTAACCCCCAAAGCTATCATATCTTTTGTCTTAGGACAAGAGATTTCTATAACTGAGAATCTCATAAGGAAGTTAATGAATCTTCAAGGTTTGGGTGGTGTAACTGCCGCTATTCCTGGAAGAACTGACTGGAAAGCAGTTTACCCAAAAATCTTTACAGCTGGTAAAGGACCACCAAACACCAAGGATCTGAAGCCTCCATACAGAGTTTGGGAAAAGATCATTCTGGGATCAATCAACCACAGAAAATCATCAGTTTCTGCCACCTACATAAATAGAGACCAGCAGTTTTGTAATACGGTGGGAGAACTGACTTTTAAGAAATGTCGCGGATAGCAAGAGTCGCCACCGACTTTTATTTTATCCAAATTAAAGAAAGGCTAAAAGAACAGGAAAAACCTTTTAAAAGAAATTTTGAGTTCGGGGGATAATTTATACAAAGGGAAGGTGTAACGCACCCTTTGTATCAATGGTTTTCCATGGGCTCTTAATTGCTTAGCTCACTTTGAAATGTTCGAAAAAAAGTTTAGAAATGAAATAATACTTTAGCTTGTAAATAAGCGTAGCCTTTTTGAAGGTTTTTTTAGAAAAGAGTAGAAAAGGATTTAAACCAGAGCTAGCAATTAGGAGGTAATTACCTTAACATCGTAAAAGAGTTCTTTTAGCCTTTCAGGGCTATCCATACCATAAAAGGGTAGGAAGCCCTTTTATTTGGAGGTTGAAGGGTCGTCGTAGTTATCGTTCACCATAAGACTGTCCCTTGCCATAGAGAGGGCAGGTAGTCTAAGGGAAGGATAAAAATAGTCATTATTAGGCAACCAAAGAGGATGCCTCAACAATCGAAAGGGACTATCACATCATATCACAAGCAACCTCGAGGGACGAGATCATATAACCGAAGGCAACATCGAAGGGACTTATGATCTTTTTGTGATGCGAATGAACTGAGGGCAACATTTGCTGAGGCATCCTCGCAATCCGAGGGACTTGACTATTCTGTAATGAAAAGGTAACAAGGCAATAGGCAACAGGCAACAAAAGGGATTACCATAAAAGGTGTGTGGGTGCACAATCACGTGATTCAATTCAGATAATTATCTTGTAATTAATTATTCTAAATTCAATTCGAGGTTTTCACACCCTAAATTACTAACCACGCAATTATAATATATAACAGTTTAAGTGCCTTCAAGGCCAAACAATATAAACTAGGAGCAGTTACAAAATATATAGCCATGGGGAAGGGGAAGAAGCAATAATATAACCCAATAAAGCAATAGGTTTAACACAAGTAATAATATAAGGGTAAAAAAAGAACGATTTTAGGGTTACTGAAGGTTCGAGCTTTAATCGGTTGATTAACCCTGAAAATCATTGAAGGCAAAATAAAGGGGGGTGAGTGTAGGAGTAATTCATTGACTATTTGAAGTAAACCCTATTTTGGGCAAAAGGAAAAATTAAAATAAAAATGATATTTAAACAAGAAAAGAATTAGAAACTTTGCTTTCGATTCGATATGGCGCATGGCTGAAGGATCTTGGCTAACCCTGAAAAGTCAGACACAAAGAAGAGAAATTTTTAGTGTATGGATGATCTAACGACAAACCTCGCAAACCCTGATTTAGGGCACAAGTTAACCATGGTTAATAAAATAATAAAAAGCTAAATTAATTAATTATTGGTTTTCAACCTAATTAATTAAATCGGCAAAAATAGGTTTTCGATTAAATTATCTAACCTAATAAGTAATTTAATAAAAATATTAGCATAATTAAATATTTAACAACTAAATTAATTTGAACATTTAATCAAAATAAAAATATTATTAATAACTAAATCAAATTATTTATTTAATTATAAAATAAATATTTTTAAAATAAATGTTTTTATGAAAAAAAGAAAATTTAGAGGAAATTTTATTTAAAAGAATATTTAAAAGAAATTTTATTAAATAAAAATAAATAAACAATATATAAACAAATAGTTTTTGAAAAAATAAAAATAATTTTTTTTTTGGAAAACTTAGCTTATGATCCTGTGTGGACAAGCCTTGAAGGTGCATGGTGCGCTCCCCAACTTACGTGTGTTGGATTCAAGGAAGAGCAGATCAGATGGCTTGGAGAGACGAGGGTGCATGATAGGTACTGGAACGAAGCGCATAAGATCTGGGAGTCCACTCATTAGGACGCGCGCGCTTTTTATTTGAAACGAGCCTATCGCGTGATGCCACACACTCGTCTTCCTTACCCAACAGTCGGCTTAGGTCTGGATATGTACCTACGGACATGGATCCGTTGCCTTAGCTCCTGCAAATTTACGAATACAAGAAAAACTCCACAGAAATTTTTCGCGAGGCCATGGACGTGATCGTCCAGACCTCACGAACCTAACCTTGTCTTTAATTCGATCTAATTTCACCTGTAGCCAAAAACCCTAAAACAAAACCTAAATCCCTACAATGGCGTAATCGGACACAGGCACGCAAACACGCAATTTAACGTCCGGAAACGTTCCACACACCAGAGTGAACAATATTATGCATTCAAATTACATTTATATGCCATGAATTATAGTAATCGAGCATGAGAGTTTCACGACTTACCTCGGATTATAGGAGAAAATTCTGGGGGTGTTGTTTGCGTGCGAGTATCCAAACAGCTTCAGAAACCTCCAAGGATTGTGTTAGGATCTTCAAACCTCCCTGAATTGCTCTCCAACTTCAAAACCGAATTCCAATTTTCTTGAGTTTTTGGAAGCTTGCTTAGTGTTCTCGAAGCTGTAGAATTCGTGAACTAGGGGTCTGGGAATGTTGTCTTTATATAATGGAAGGAATTAGGTTAGTTATTTTGAAGAAAATCCAATCCAATCTTTGATTTGCAAATTTGAGAAAATTTGATTCATGAATGTTTCTAATTTAGGCCAATATTTGATTCAATCAATCCAAGTCAAATGTGCACAAAATTTGATTGGAAATATGAGTTAAATAATGATATAATTTGATTCAAATCATATTTCTCAACCAAATATTTGATTTCTACTTGATTTATTTGAATTTATTTACCTTTTTAATGAATAAAAATTCATATAAAATCAAATAAATATCAAAAACTCGTGGCAATTAAATATGAAATCTTGGATAACTTGAGAATCAAGATTGGGCCAAAAAAGATTGGGTCACTTAGCAAGAAAATCCATTTTGAGGCCTTTTGCTTCACATTTTTTTCTTCAAAATTGCCCAACTTTGACAAGGCATATCTCCCTCACTTTGGAAGCGTTTTTCCATTTGAGGATTTTATGTTGATGATATTGGCTTTGACAAAAAACTGCTTTTGGTTGACTTTCAAAAAGGACCTATAATCTTTTGCTCCATATCTCTCAAATAAAGCATTTTTAGACTTGGCATGTGAGAGACAAAGTTGTATAGAATTAAATTTCCTTCAAATTGAGCCTTGGATGGGAAATTTATGATGTTCCATGTGAAAGTTATGGCTGGTCAAAGTTTAGTTGACTTTCTCCAATGAAACCCTAATTTAGAAACTTTTTGAATTTGTTGATTTTTGAACTTCCCTTGATGAATCATGATCAATCCTTGATCAAATGATGAATGATACTTCAAAATAAGGATGTTGACCAAAAATAAGGAATTTTGATTGTATTGACCACAATTGACTTTTAGGTCAATCTAATCGACTGTTGTTTTTCTTAGCAATTGAGTGGTCAATCCTTGGAATTGAAGCCTGAATTTTGTCATGGAGATAGTTTGAAACATCATAAGCCATATGAAATGTATTGGAGCCTTTGATTCATTGATTTCTTTCAGAGAAATCAAAGCCCTAATTCCTTGAGCCATTGTTTAGGAGAGTGTGTCTTTGAGCTTTGAACATTAGTATGAGCTTGAATAGGGAAATGAGATGGGCAAATTTTGAGGTATGACAAGTTCCTTCTGTACTGCATTGGGAAGGGAATGAGGATTGACTTACCTCATATTCTGTTCTATCATCTGTGGAACAATGTGAAAGATTCAAGAGAGGCAGAACGAATCAAAAACCCTAAGGTCAAGAGGAACACCATTCCTATGGGAAGGCTGATATCAGACATTCTGACAGAGAGTGGTCTGATAGATTCTCTGAAAGAGGCTGGCATTGTTCAAGATCTGACAACTGTTTATGGGAGTACTCTAACGGCCCATAGTCTGAGGAAAATGAAGCTGATTGAGAATGTTATTTCTCCTCCAACAGTGGTCAGTGATATTCTGTCCAGAAGATATCTAGTAGATGACTTTCAGCTATTCTTCAGGGAAGAACATCTAGACTCTGTCCTCTTCTATCTGGAGTCCTTTCTAAAAGATGACTCAGAATTTGATCCAACATGGCTGCATGGCAGAATTCTTCCTTCTCTGGATGCCTTAAAGGAGAAGGAGGAGGAGAAGAAGAAGAAGAAGAAGAAGAAGAAGGAAAAGAAAATAAAGTCTACTAGAGATGGTCTTTCAAAGCCTCTAAAGAAGAAGAAGAAAAATTCAGGTATCTCTATATCTAGCTCTGTACCTCCTGTTAATAATTCTGATAACGTATCAACAGCAAATCCTCTCTCTCTCAAAATCCCTAGATTATCTGCTGAACTAAAAAAGTTGATAGATGATATAGATAGTGTTGATGATTCTATCCTTAAATCTGATTCTGTCCCAAAACTTCCCCCTCACCAAAATCCACCATATTCTGAAATTCCATCTTCTTCCACCACCTCAAAAGGAAGATGTCCCATTTATTCTGAACCACAAATTCTAAACCCTCCACCTCTTACTGTTATCTTCCCAAACATACCCTCTGAAAACATTTTCTCCACTTCTCAACCTCAACCTTCTCAACCACAATCTTATGCTCCATAACCTCAACCAACATCCTCTATCTCTCAACCAATATCACCAATATCTGACCCCCCACCAGCAGTTGACATTCCCGTCTTCTGTAATTTCTCTGAATCTTCATCCTCTTATTCTTCTCTCCTTCATAACACTCACAACCTAGTTCCTTCATTTGAGCCTACAGTCGTTATTGTAGACTCTGATACTGAAGAAACCTCTTCACCCCTTTCAACTATCTCTTATCTTCTTCCTGATAGACCATCTGAACCCTATCTCATCTCAAACCCCCAAGAGCCTATAACCATCATCCGACCCTCCTCAACCCAACCCTCTGTTGATACTTTTTTTTAGATTTTTAACTACAGGATAATAGTAGGTTGGAGATTCTGAAGGCTTCCCATGATCACAAGTTAGATCATGTGGCTGTTGGAAAGCTCTGGGAGGTGTTCACCAAGGATCTGCAGGATGATGTTCTGAATCTTCAAAATATCTGTGTGTCTGAAGCTCCTGGTCCTGCTGGTCTAGCTCTAGACTATGGTCATTGAAAGACTCTGTAGGAAATCAGAAACTGGAAAACTCTACAGGCTGAATCTTCTGGCGCTGCAGTTGATAACACCAAAATGTATCACATATTTGGCTTGATTTACATAGACTATTCCCCTATTTTATTTTAATTAATTTGCTTTGTGTTAGTATTATGCTGGTATTTTAATGTGTTTCAGGAATTTAATGTTTACAAGGCTCGCTTGAGAAAAGGAGTAAAAATGAGAAGAAATTAAGTAAAAAAGATAGGAAGTATAGAAGATAATAAGGGGGTGAAGGAAGAAGCATATGTACAAAGCCAAAAGGCCTAATTGGCTCGCGACGAGGGGCACTCTCCAGCCCCTGCCGGTCGGCACACTCCTCCCCCTGCCGGTCGGCATAATCCCCCTCCGGCCGGCCGGAACCCTTAGCTGTTTTACACACTCAGACGCGCTCGTCACGTCCTAACTTCCTTCTATTTTCTAGCCTTCCTCATTTATCTCTAGAACCAAGTATGAGACGGATCCACCTAAATTTCCTCCATTATTTTCTCAACCTAGGGGTGGAAGCATCAGTATAAATACGGAGCATTTCATCAGTAGTGAGATATCTCTTCTTTTCAGCAGAACTTTTCTTTATTTAGTTTTTAGGAAGATTTTCTACCATGTAAAAGTGGTAGTTTCTCACATCGAGGAACTACCACACTATTAAATTTAGTTTCTGTTTCCTTTCATTACGCGAAGATAATTTCAGAAGTTAATTCCAGTTTCTTTTATTTCATCATTTACAGGTTTCATTTTATGCCTTCTTATTTATTCTCATTTATCTTTGTTAATTTAATTGTCATGTTCTTCTTAATTTCCATCCGCATGTTTAATTTGTTTACGCTTAATTCTATGTCCGGCTAAATTATTTTGAGTCCGGTATGTGAGGACCGTCGTTTTCGACAGGACTCGGTAATTATTTTGTTGGCTTAAATTATTATTATTAAATTCTGTTTTGGCTTTATTTTTTATTCTTAATTTAGGTAACCTTGTCAGGAGAGTGAGAGGTTACCTACAACTATTTCGTCACGAGAGTGAGAAATCTATTGAGGTTCAAACCGGCACTGCGAGAGCGTGGGGGTCGAACCAGAGAGTAAAAACTAGGCATTAATCTTAAACACAGCGAGAGCGCTTTAGGATTAATTAGGACTTGTTTAGTTTTCAAACGCGTTCTTTGATTTAAGTGGGCGAGCGAGAGTAGAATCCTACGGTTAAGGAGCGTGACTTTATTCAAAACCACGAGAGTGTGAGGTTTAGTCTTTAAGCTAATATTTTCTACTAAATTTGATTTTAACATTTTTATAAGCCAATGAATTATAGATGTCGTGAAGTACGCGGAATCACATTCCGGTCTCTCTTCTTCTATATTTATCTTAATCTTAGTTTTATTTCCGTTTCAGTTCTTATATTCCCCTTTATCAAACATTCATTAGCCTTAGTTTTACAAAGCAACAATAGATTACAGTAGGTTGACATTGGTCTTTGTAGTTTGACAATATTTTATATTACTTCGATATATCCGTGCACTTGCGGACGCATCAGCTGCATCTGAAGCTGATGAGATGGAGCTAGAGGTTGATGATATAGATTTGGATAATCCTCTACCCATGGTTGTATGGAAGCCACAACAATTTCCTTTTGCTCCCAAGGATAAGGAGTTTGTTGTTCTGATTGGTGATATGGAAAGTCCATTCTAATGGTTTGACTCTAACCCAATTGCTCAACCATTGGTTCAAGCCCCTCCTGCTTCTCCATTTGTTGCTGGTTCCTCTACTTCTGAAGTGTGGAACACTCTGAAGGAACATTAGAAGAATAAAGAAGTTGTCTTCAAACGTCTGGCTTAGTAAGAAGATACAAACCAAGAGTTTAAGACTTGGATGCAAAAGTATGAAGAGAGTTCTAAGAAGCAAGCAGAAGACACTTCTGAGATCAAGAATCTGCTAGCAACCTTAGCCTCTAAGCTTACCCAGTGTTAGTCTGTATCTTGAGTCTTTTTTATAGTTTTCTTTGTTTCTTGCACCTGATTGTAAGCACTCTGTTCTATCAATGAAATTTCTTCCTTCATCTTTTGTGTGTCTTTCATCTGAATCTTTCATATATGCTTTTTGATGTTATGCCAAAAAGGGGGAGAAAAGTACTATTTGAATTAATTTATTATATCAGTTGTTGGGCTTAAGTCTCAACATTCCTAACAAAAATTGCAAAATTTTGTCTCTGATAGTTTTGCAGGAATGTGATAATCTGAAAAAGCTCAAAAAGGGGAGAAACGTATCTTGAGAAAATCTTCCAAAGATTTGAAGCAAACAAAGTTTAATGCTCTGATACAAGAAATTGCAAAGATCTGAAGCAATCTACTTTGATGCTCTAAAGAGCTAAGTGTTCTAAAGAAAAATTCAAAGCTTTGAATCTGTCCAATGGAAGCTCTGAAAGAAAGCTCTGAATCATCTGAAGATAAAGCTCAATGTGAAAGTCTCTTCTGAAATGGAAAATACTCAGGGAAGTCTTTTATTTATAAATTCTTCTAGTATTAATTTTAGGGGGAGATTGTTAATCTCAGGGGGAGACATGTTTACACGCTCTGATTAATATGCTTTTATGCTATATTTGTGTATTGTCTTTTTCATCTGTTATTCTGGATACAAATTCATATCAAATATGTATGTTTTTGTCATCATCAAAAAGGGGGAGATTGTTAGAACATGAAATGTTCTGATCAGTATTTCTAGTTTTGATGATAGCATTATATATGAATTTTGTATATGACAATGTGGCACTCTAGTTATTCACGTTTTCCATTTCAGGAAAAGTCTAAAAGAGTATGCACCAAATCATCATTCACAAGTTCTGACCCAAAAGATCTGGATGGCTTCATCAGAACATGGTCTAGAAGACATCAGAAGATGGTTTTGAGGAAATCAGAACATGATCTATAAGGCATCAGAAGATGGCAATCAGAAGCAAGGCTCTAAAGATATAATGGTATCACGCTACAAAGAACTTCCAAAGTCTGATGACTGAAGTTACATCTACACCAACTCTGAAGACTCTAATATTCAAACGTCATTCTAATAGTTTGAGTCCAGAAGCAAGTACAAGATGAAAAAGCTACAACGTCAAATCTGTCTGACTGACAAAAGGAACATTAGAAGCTACAAAAGGCAAAGTCATCAAGAGCAGTTGAAACAAGGCTCGAGGTAGTTGACAAAAGAGTGAAACATTAAATGCAACAGTGTACTATTCACGTAAAGCATTTAATGATGTTCAACGGTCACATTTTTCACTGCCATATAAAAGAGAAGTTCTGTTTGTGGAAAAACACACACACTGAGAGAGAACTTACGCTGCCAATTGGTTCACAATGCTATCACACAAACAAGAGAACTCCCTAGATTCACTATCTCTCATAACTTTCACTCCTTCACTCTTTCACGGACTTCAACTCCCTCGTCTGAACTGCGCTATTTCTTGCAATCTATATTTGATTGAAGCATCGTACTGTTTATTTTAATCTGTAACCGATGCATCAACATGCAGATTATGGTTTGTTATGATCTTTCTTTTGATCGGCGTCTTGAAGATCACAGAACCGCATCATTATGGAAAGATCGCAGAACCGGAGCAACTTGAAGATCAAAGAAACGATGGAAAGATCGCAGTACAATATTATCTTGAAAATCAAAGAAACCCTAGAAATATCTAAGAGCGTTATCACTGTGAAGATTGCAGTTTGTTCATCACCGTATCTCGGCGCCAACACATCTTAATCTCTATCATTTTCTTTCTTTCGGGTACTTCTCAATCTTTTTTCTTCGAATCTTTATTTTCCTAATGTAATAATACATGTATTTTGTGCCATACATATTGTAGTTTACTAATATTGTAAATTCGTGTAAGTAATATATATTATATCACTTCCACTCTATTCACTTTCTAAACAGCAAATTACTCCCTAGATTCACTCTCCGTCAAAACTTTAACTCCTTCACTCTTTCACGAACTTCCACTCCCTCGTCTGCACCGTGCTATTTCTTGTAATCTATATCTAATCAAAGCATCATACTGTTTATTCTAATCTGTAATCGGCGCATCAACGTGCAGATTACAGTTGTTCAAATCTTTCTTTTGATTGGCGTCTTGAAGATCACAGAACCACGTCATTATGGAAAGATCGCAGAACCGGAGCAACTTTAAGATCAAAGAAACGCTGGAAAGATCGCAGATCCGTATTATCTAAAACCTCAAAGAAATGCTGGAAAGATCGTAGAACCTTATCACTGTGAAGATTGATTTTTGTTCCTCACGGTATCTCGGTGCCAACGCATCTTAATCTCTATCATTTTCTTTCTCTCAGGTACTTCTCGATCTTTTTTCTTCGAATGTTTATTTTCCTAATGTAATATTACAAGGCTATTCCCTGGGGCACTTCCTTCATAAGCATCTTTCTCCATGAAAATACTGGGGCAATGGATATCAAATCCGCAAGACACACAACAAAAGGAAAAAGGCGTTCTCGCACTTTACAACATCGAACAAATTCTTTCTCCTAACTACGATCTTCCGAGCTCAAACAAGACAGGTATTGGGAAATCGCGCTAGCATCACACCCCATCCTAGCAAACAGACCTGCAACTCCAGCGAACTATATACGCTTTGGTTATTAATAACCTACCGTTGGAGCATCACACAAATACATACAAATCACGCATTACATACATTGGTTGATACATTACACCGTAACTCTTTATGTGGTCTTCTTCAAGACAAACATTCACATCCATTCAAAAGACCTTTTTCGGGTAATCTTACAGAAGACATTACTTCGTTCCACTCATTACGTCAACCAAGCATACGCATATGCATAAGCATACATAAACATTACAAAGCCAGCATAAGCATAGTCAGGGTATAAGTGCAAGCATGGAATAAACAAGTTCAAAGGGTTCGAGGAGATAAAACCATGAGATTGCATCAGCATTAGCATACATGCATATGCATTAGCATTAGCATATACATATCACAAAAGCCCAATTTTATTGGCAATCCAAACCATTACAAAGTCCAGTTCCCGTCTGGTAGTCAGTCCTCAGTATACATACAACATATACATGTGTAAGCATTCACACATACGCATTATACAAACAACAGGGGCATGTGCATAACGCATAAGCATGATGCATACGCATTTACAAAACAAAATTCTACATAGGTAAAATTCGCGATAACACTCGCGGATAACCCTATTGGTGGTACAGGTAAATTCTGCGATAACACTCGCAGATAACCCTGGTGACATAGGTAAATTTCGCGATAACACTCGCGGATAACCCTATTGGTGGTACAGGTAAATTCTGCGATAACACTCGCAGATAACCCTGATAACATAGGTAAATTTCGCGACAACACTCGCGAATAACCCTATTGGTGGTACAGGTAAATTCTGCGATAACACTCGCAGATAACCCTGATAACATAGGTAAATTTCGCGACAACACTCGCGGATAACCCTATTGGTGGTACAGGTAAATTCTGCGATAACACTCGCAGATAACCCTGATAACATAGGTAAATTTCGCGACAACACTCGCGAATAACCCTATTGGTGGTACAGGTAAATTCTGCGATAACACTCGCAGATAACCCTGATAACATAGGTAAATTTCGTGACAACACTCGCGAATAACCCTATTGGTGGTACAGGTAAATTCTGCGACAACACTCGCAGATAACCCTGGTAACATAGGTAAATTTCGCGACAACACTCGCGAATAACCCTATTGGTGGTACATGTAAATTCTGCGATAACACTCGCAGATAACCCTGGTGACATAGGTAAATTTCGCGACAACACTCGCGAATAACCCTATTGGTGGTACAGGTAAATTCCGCGATAACACTCGCAGATAACCCTGGTGACACAGGTAAATTCTGCGATGATATTCGCAGATAACCCTGTCGGTGCAGGTGAACTTGCTAGAACTATAGCAAGCAATCCTATTGGGGTCCACAAACTGCGACGTAGCTTGCCAGAACTATGGTAAGTGAGAGATACAAACTGCGAGTAGCTTGCCAGAACTATGGTAAGTGAGAGATACAAACTGCGACGTAGCTTGCCAGAACTATGGTAAGTGAGAGATACAAACTGCGCGTAGCTTGCCAGAACTATGGTAAGTGAGAAATTCACAAAATGCGAGTAGCTTACCAGAACTATAGTAAGTGGGGGTTCACAAACTGCGGAAGCTTGCTGACCATAGCAAGCCAATTACACAACCAATAGAAGGTCCTCGCTATTCCTTTTCAGGAACCTTTCCAGGAAGTCTTCTTCAAGGCGTATTCCATCCTTTCTAGGAGCTTTTCCAGGCATACAAGATTTTTCAAACGATTCCTCAACTGGGTTTATCGCGTTAGTCCCTCGGCAGTGATATTCTCCAAAACTTCAACAACAAACAAAGGTTTTCTCTTTCTTTTCAGAATTACTAACATAACTAACAATCATGCATCATACAACTAACATACTTCATTCATACATATTGCATATACATACACCGCTCTCATTTATTTTGAGAAGCTCGCCGCATCATGCATCTCATGCATCATAAACACTGCATAAAGACAAGGTTGCCTTTTTAGGCTATGCTACAATCGAAGCACCTGGTTCAAAAAAAAAAAAAGGCATTTTTGCTACATTCTGAAAAAATGGTATTCACCCAGGGTGGCATCTTTAAGCCCACCTCCCACAGAGCTTATTCCAAACAAAAGCAAATTTCAGGGCATTTCAGTGTCCAATCATCTTCTACCTTTAGATCACGATAGGCAGACGTGCCTATCTGACTCTTCAGGTTTAAGAAGATTGAACAGGGGCAGCTGTCATACCCCAAAATTTGCCCTCCTCTATGCATCTTCAATGGCTCAGATAATCGATAATCGACTACGTTGACCTAAAAGTCAACTATAACAAAATATAGTCAAACTTCAAGATTTTTGGTCAACATCAAGTATGTGAGGTCATATCCATCATTTGATCAAAGGTTGATCATGATCCATCAATAGAAACTCAGAAATGAACAAATGCAAAAGGTTCAAATTAGGGTTTCTTTAGGAGAAAGTCAACGCAGCTTTGACTGACCATAACTTTCACATGGAGTATCAAAAATTTCCCAACCAAAGCCTATTTTGAAGGAAATTTGATTCTCTACAACTTTGTCTCTCACAAGCCAAGGCCAGAAATGCTTCATGTGGAAGATATGGTGCAAAAGATTATAGGTCCTCCAAAAAGTCAATAAAAACACCTTTTGAGTCAAAGCTCATAACTTGAGCATAGAAACTTCAATTGAGATAAAACCAAAAGGATCATTTAGAGGACACACTAAGCTTTCTAAATTGACCAAGAACACCTTCATATGATTAAAATTGAGAGATATGCGCATGGTTAAAGTTGAGTGATTTTTGAGATGTGCATGAAACCCTAAGTGTTCAAAACTTGGTTTTCTAACCAATGGGCCTAAAATTTATATTCCAAACACACTCATGGCCCTAATGAGAACCTATAAATCCATTCATTTATTTTTGTAACATTTATTCATATTTATTTGGATTTTATGCAAATAAAAGCTAAGTAAATTAATTAAAATTACAAAACATCTGAATTAATTTTCATGGTCTGGTTATCAATCCTATAAGGGCCCATATAACATCATAAAATAGAAAATTTGTTTGCATGGTCTATGAGGGAGATTTACCAAGTTTAGAAAGAAATCATATAAGTTTCATGTCAAATTTCCTCTATTAGAAAACCTAAAGATCCAAGCCCAAACAAAAACCCTAAAGACATCCACATATATTCTAAAATATTCAGCAAAGAAAGGAGGACGAAATTTGGCAAGGAGAGTTAGGGTTTAGAAGTCCAAGATTATACACAAACTTGAGATTTCCAAATCCTAGTCGGCAGCCATTCTCGATCCTCTACAACCATTTCAGTCCACTACTGGGAGGATAAAGAGTAAGAATGCATCACTGAACCAAGGCCATAACGCTCAGGACGTATAGATCACGTTCTTCATGTGTGTGTATGAGTAAGGTTTCGTTTTCATATGTTCACCTTGTTTCAATGAAAACTAACTGCACTAATATGCTATTGAAGTCATTTAGAACAGGTTGAACGCATCATACGAGGGATTGGGGCCGTGGACCACGTTCTTCCATTATTAGGGCACCAAGGTCCCTCACGTTCGTTCTTGCATCTACAGGCCGTTTCAGACTCTAAGAACGCCACCAATCAACTCGTAACACGTGAATTAATCGTTCTGGGTTGTTTCCATTGTTGTTTGATTCACTTTTTGCAGGTTCCGATTGGTGGTAATGGTTAGTCGCAGGGCCGTGTGAAATCCGCAGGAAAACCCGTGGCAGAATCCGCAATAAATTCCGCAAGAGGATCGAGGAAGATGATGAATAGTAGGCTTGGACCCTTTGACTATTGCGTGGCAGAGGTTGATTCGCGGGTAGAAAATCCAACCATCTCTCTCTCAATTTAACTGGCCGGTCAATGTTCTCCTGGGGCCCACGATTGGTTTTTATTGACTTTCTCCTATGAGTTTTTTTCGTTTCATATATTATTATTTGGAATGATGTAAATAGCAATACACACGTGCAGCCTGGCTGGTAAGAGAGTACTCATGTCACCTTAAGGACCAGGGTTCGATCCCTGGGTCCGTATTATTATTTTGGGTTACCATTTCTTCCATATTCCAGCGCATACACAGAGGAGGAGACTACAATACACTATCAGTTCTCAGCCCTTGGATCTCCAATGACCCAGATCTAACGTACACAAAGCTGAGGGACTATCATGGACATCAAGAAACGCACCACACAGGATTTCTACCCAGGTTTCTCTATATTTATATATTTACTTAAATATTATTATTAGATTAAATTGTTGTTTTAATTAGGTTTAATTCAATTAATTAATTTAATTAGGATTAGAATTAGGATTAGGTATATATTGGGTTTTAGGAATTATATTCTCTCGATTATTCCGATTATTCGACTATTTGCCCGATTAATTAATCTAATTAATTTTAATTATAAAAACCCTGTATAAATATATTATGATATTAGGGTTCGCTCAATCCCATTGGCCAGAGGCCAAAGTATTAGGATTAGGATCTTCCAACCGGCTTAGGTATTTAGCCAAACGATTTAATTTATTATTCGCTTCAATTAAATCAATTGATCGCGGTGGATAATAATCAATTAATTATTTAATTCTTTAATTAAATATAAATTAAAATAACATTATTTCGCTAAATGGTTTTAACCAAAGCTATTGGTTACAATGATTAGCATTTTCCCCTTCATCCAAATTCGTTATTATTTGTAATCGAATCTATCGATTATGAGGGGTAACGATAATTAAAATACGCATATTTGCTATTCGCGATAATCAATCTATCGATTATAGTGGTTAGCAATCCTCCCTTTAATCCGTTAGCCATGGTAATCAAATCTATTGATTATTGCAACTAACGGTAACAAACTAAAAATCAGGGTTGTACGCCCACATCCTAAAACACTTCCCAAACTCAAAATATTCAAAACACTTCAAATCAAACTACGGATTTTCATCCTTATTCAAGACTACGATAGGCCACTAAAAAGCCTTTAATCAATTTCAAACCACAAATTCTAAGGCGTACAATCCTGTCCCCGAACTACGTTGACTCTGATTCTCCCTAAGGAGATACGTAGGCACTTGGCAACAAGGCGAGTCCCCCTCTTCAAAATCTCAATCAGGTCATTAAAATTCTATTTGCCACATTTCTTTACAAATCCTGCCATGCAACCCTAATCTTTGAACATTAGCCTTTAGGAAAGGGCTGAGGGTGCCTAACACCTTCCCTCAGCCTGATTATAATAACTTACCCTCAATCTCTTATCTGTGTAGGGTTTCCTATTCGCCCTTCAGAATAGGTGGCGACTCTCTAAGTTATAATTTTTAGGCAGGTTGCTACAGCTGGCGACTCTCCTGGGGAACACTTAATGGTGATTACTATGCTCCTATAGGTTTTGGCAGGGTTTAGGTTTGGCAAACTTTTAGGGTTTGGCTAATTTGCCATTTTTAGGGTTTGGCTAACTCGCCAATTTTAGGGTTTATTTTTTTTTATATAAATATTTAAATTTAAACTTTTATTTATTTATTTATAAATACATTTATTTTACCTCAATTTAAATTAATATTTTATTTAAATATTTGTTCTACTGCATTGTTATAAGCGGCCGGATTCTAAGGTTAGTTTTTAAATATTTAAATTTAAATTTATCTATTTATTTACAGCCTTAAACTACAGTAATTTAAATTTTTATTTAATTACTGTCATACTATATTGTCAAATTATAAGCGTCGGGACTTCGAGGTTAGTTTGTTTTTAAATATTCAAATTTAAATTCATTTGTTCATTTATCTACATCTATTTACAGTAATTTTATTTATTTATTTTATTATAATTTAAATAAATACTGCTTTGGTTGCTTATATACAATTGCTGCTTTTTATATTGTCGGGATATTATAAATTATTTGTTTAAACCCTAAGTGTGGGAGTTAACTTTGAGATCAATAGGGGAGTATGAATCTCCTACGAGTCTCACTGATAACTCCACTCGGAGTGGGTTGAGTATTCGGAAATGTCCAAAACGAGGCTTGACTTTGTTGAGGGCAGGACTGGATACTTGGCTGATCTCTCCGGGAACCTACCCCAAAAATTCGAACCTCATGGATAAAATGAGTTGTTTTAAAATCCGAAGAGACAAAAAGTCTCGGAGGCTACGAACGACCCCATGAGACCTTCTAGAACCCCCATAAAAAGGTTGGCTCCCTAGAGCCCCCTACGTCGAACCTATGAACTTAGGACTTTTGTGCTTTTGTGCTCATTATATGTTTGCAATTTATATACTTCGAATGTCTATACGTTGCAATTTTGCAGGTATTCCTAAGTGGTCCCTAGCCTGTAGGGATTCAAATTTCTAAAGACCATGTCTTTCCCACGAAGGACATCACCATCTATGCATTCCCTAGCCTGTAGGGATTTTATTTTTATATCCTTGTATTCTTACAACTACGCGTCCTTCCCACGAAGGACATTTCCATTAACGCACGTCAATTGGCCTCTCGATGGCCATGCGATCTAGTGACTGTCTCGAACGGTCACCCCGTGCTTACTACTACGTACTCCCTAGCATATAGGGATTTTCTGTTACATCCATGTGTCTTCACAATGACGCGTCCTTCCCCGAAGGACAACTTCACTAGCATGCGTTCGATTGGCCTCTCGATGGCTATGAAATCTAGTGACTGTCCTGAACGGTCACTCCATGCTTATTCCCGCGCACCCTCTAAACTTGTAGGGTTTGGATCTCCATTTACACATCACATCCCTAGCCTGTAGGGATTTCTCTTCGTCCACATCGTCCTTAGATAGGTTGTGTTCCGCATAGAGAACCTTCCCACGAGGGACAAATTCATTGGTACACGTTGATTGGCCTCTCGATGGCCATGAGATTTAGTGGTTGTCTTGAACGGTCACTAGCCGCTATCTTCTGCATACTCTCGAATCCAAGGGATTTCCCTTAGCGTGTCATAACATTTATCCTGCAAAGATTCCAAGAGGGTCTAATGTCGCCTCTAAGGCTATCCCTAGGATCATATGTTACACGTCTGCATTGCATACATGGAGTTACAATATAAAGAGTCTATCGCTTACGCGTGCATTTGCACTTTCATGCACTCATACATTCGCATTTGCATTTCTATCTTCGCCCGCGTCCATACTAACCGTGCTAGCCGGTCTCCCGAAACTCAAAAAAAAATCAAAGGATCGTAGACTATGGAGCAAGGAGAATAAAAGATCTTAGTCTTGCTAAAGAAAAAGATGCCTCTCACCATGCTAGCCGCATGTCCATGCCTTGTCATAACAGAATTATAAATACAATAAAGGTTGTCATCGAGCAAGGATTAGTTCAACAAAGAGTTCCCTCATAGACACACTCAAGATGTATCTAATCATAAGGGGTTCATCTACGAACATAATAAACTTACACGGACGCTCTACGATAACCTGGGGGCAAGGATTAGCCCAACTGGGGCAAAATCCTGAACAAAGATGCATGACTACTATGAAGGGAAGGCGACCTGTGTTAACTCCACGCCAAGGGAGAAAGGGTCATAGATTTCCTTCATTAATTTACAAACGCTGAAGGTTGCAAATGGTGTGATACTATCCTGAGAAAAAGCAAAAGAGGTTCAGTCTAAGGAAACTCATGAAGTTCCGAAACGACGGAAACCCATGCTAACAGTTTATTCCTGACCGGTTTGACGTGTCCAGAGAAAATTCGAGGTTGCCCTCACTTCTACAAGTCTAAAGAACTAAGGAGTGAAACAAGGTCAATGGATCAACAAAGGAGATTGTCCCTAGGATTAATAGATGTTTATCATGTCAAAATTGTAAACCCTACGATCACAAAATGCTATTTGATGTAAAACGTTGTACCTTTTCGAATAGTAATTCAATACAATAATCATGCATGTTTTGAAATCAATTCTTTCGCTCCGCTCTTGCATTACTACGACTTTCCACTCGTACGCTTCTATTCTATTTTCAATTTCAAATCTAAGAGTATTAACAAACCTGAGGGAGAATGACGATTACAAATAACTAAGTCTCGCTAAACATATGCTTTCAAGGTAAGACCGAGCCGAGGATGTACAGGCATTGTTTCCATTCCCAAACAGTGGAGATATAAGGATGTTAATCCCTCGTTACCCCCTCGAGCCAGGAGTTGGAGTTTGTTTCTACTTTTCAAAAGAACCTTGATTTTAACCAGGGGCAGGGTAGATTTCAACTAACTCAATGATGTATTTTGGTTGTCAAGAGAATCAGTCAATCCAAGCATAAGGTTCAAGCATATCTTCTTCCTCGCATTCATCCAAGATTGAGAAAGCAATGGAGGTAACATTTACAACACCTTCTTCCTCATTACAATATTCAAGATCGAGGAAGTATCAAAGGCGAAGCTTACAAATCAAAATCAACATAGCAGTCACAATATTCAATATCCAAGGATCAATCTCAAAAGGAGTATTCAAAAGAAGAAGGAGAAAGAGCGCCCGCTAATTCAAAAAAATTCCATGAATAAAAAAAAAGAAGAAAACGACTTAGGCAAAATTTAGGGCATCCCGATGGATCAAATTCAAAAGAATTGGTTCATGCAAAAATAAGGGATAAAAACAAAGGCTAAATACAATGGATAATTTGGTGACTGCTAAACCATCAAAGCTTCACATCAATGCTTGGATCTTTACAACATATGTCATCAAAGTTTAGATCTCTACTAAGGCTTCTGCTCACCATCGAAACTGAAACGATTCTCTTGCAAACAAAGCACATCCATTGGATTAGGCGAATTTTTAGGATCTGGAGAACATCAAGGAGAAAGGGGTGGGATAAATAAAATTTTGAGCCTTATATCCATTGTTTCTTAAAACATGAACCAGGCCAAGTTACAACATTTAAAAGTCCTAATTGAGGCAAGGTTAACCATGAAAGCATGTTAAGCAGGATTTGTTATGCTGACTCCTATGTTTGTTAAAACTATCTCTAACCAATGTGCTTTTTTCAAGCATTCTTTCCAAAACCATCCAGTCCTAATTCATAACGGATTTCGATTTCAAAACTTGCATACGCATTCCATTGGAGCTACTTCTCAAAAGGTACAACACCATCTATGAGTATACACTTAGCATCGAGGAAATCTCGAAATTGGTTTAATCAAAGGTGATCATTTCTAATAAAGACCCTGGAGTCGGGGGAACCACATCTAGGGGGTTCTCCTAAACAGGGGCAAAAAATTTCAAGGAGCACAGGGGCATACAATCGAACATCCTATTAACTAGGGGCAGTCCTCCTAAGGTTCAATCGACTTGGGGCACATCTCAAAGCAATCTCAAACAGGGGCATGTCAGACATGGGAAGAATTCAAATTCAGAGGATAGAACACTATGGATAACCTTCCATGACCTGGAGATCAGGGGCACACCCTTCAATCTAAACATCGAAGCATATGACAAGGCTATTCCCTGGGGCACTTCCTTCATAAGCATCTTTCTCCATGAAAATACTGGGGCAATGGATATCAAATCCGCAAGACACACAACAAAAGGAAAAAGGCGTTCTCGCACTTTACAACATCGAACAAATTCTTTCTCCTAACTACGATCTTCCGAGCTCAAACAAGACAGGTATTGGGAAATCGCGCTAGCATCACACCCCATCCTAGCAAACAGACCTGCAACTCCAGCGAACTATATACGCTTTGGTTATTAATAACCTACCGTTGGAGCATCACACAAATACATACAAATCACGCATTACATACATTGGTTGATACATTACACCGTAACTCTTTATGTGGTCTTCTTCAAGACAAACATTCACATCCATTCAAAAGACCTTTTTCGGGTAATCTTACAGAAGACATTACTTCGTTCCACTCATTACGTCAACCAAGCATACGCATATGCATAAGCATACATAAACATTACAAAGCCAGCATAAGCATAGTCAGGGTATAAGTGCAAGCATGGAATAAACAAGTTCAAAGGGTTCGAGGAGATAAAACCATGAGATTGCATCAGCATTAGCATACATGCATATGCATTAGCATTAGCATATACATATCACAAAAGCCCAATTTTATTGGCAATCCAAACCATTACAAAGTCCAGTTCCCGTCTGGTAGTCAGTCCTCAGTATACATACAACATATACATGTGTAAGCATTCACACATACGCATTATACAAACAACAGGGGCATGTGCATAACGCATAAGCATGATGCATACGCATTTACAAAACAAAATTCTACATAGGTAAAATTCGCGATAACACTCGCGGATAACCCTATTGGTGGTACAGGTAAATTCTGCGATAACACTCGCAGATAACCCTGGTGACATAGGTAAATTTCGCGATAACACTCGCGGATAACCCTATTGGTGGTACAGGTAAATTCTGCGATAACACTCGCAGATAACCCTGATAACATAGGTAAATTTCGCGACAACACTCGCGAATAACCCTATTGGTGGTACAGGTAAATTCTGCGATAACACTCGCAGATAACCCTGATAACATAGGTAAATTTCGCGACAACACTCGCGGATAACCCTATTGGTGGTACAGGTAAATTCTGCGATAACACTCGCAGATAACCCTGATAACATAGGTAAATTTCGCGACAACACTCGCGAATAACCCTATTGGTGGTACAGGTAAATTCTGCGATAACACTCGCAGATAACCCTGATAACATAGGTAAATTTCGTGACAACACTCGCGAATAACACTATTGGTGGTACAGGTAAATTCTGCGACAACACTCGCAGATAACCCTGGTAACATAGGTAAATTTCGCGACAACACTCGCGAATAACCCTATTGGTGGTACATGTAAATTCTGCGATAACACTCGCAGATAACCCTGGTGACATAGGTAAATTTCGCGACAACACTCGCGAATAACCCTATTGGTGGTACAGGTAAATTCCGCGATAACACTCGCAGATAACCCTGGTGACACAGGTAAATTCTGCGATGATATTCGCAGATAACCCTGTCGGTGCAGGTGAACTTGCTAGAACTATAGCAAGCAATCCTATTGGGGTCCACAAACTGCGACGTAGCTTGCCAGAACTATGGTAAGTGAGAGATACAAACTGCGAGTAGCTTGCCAGAACTATGGTAAGTGAGAGATACAAACTGCGACGTAGCTTGCCAGAACTATGGTAAGTGAGAGATACAAACTGCGCGTAGCTTGCCAGAACTATGGTAAGTGAGAAATTCACAAAATGCGAGTAGCTTACCAGAACTATAGTAAGTGGGGGTTCACAAACTGCGGAAGCTTGCTGACCATAGCAAGCCAATTACACAACCAATAGAAGGTCCTCGCTATTCCTTTTCAGGAACCTTTCCAGGAAGTCTTCTTCAAGGCGTATTCCATCCTTTCTAGGAGCTTTTCCAGGCATACAAGATTTTTCAAACGATTCCTCAACTGGGTTTATCGCGTTAGTCCCTCGGCAGTGATATTCTCCAAAACTTCAACAACAAACAAAGGTTTTCTCTTTCTTTTCAGAATTACTAACATAACTAACAATCATGCATCATACAACTAACATACTTCATTCATACATATTGCATATACATACACCGCTCTCATTTATTTTGAGAAGCTCGCCGCATCATGCATCTCATGCATCATAAACACTGCATAAAGACAAGGTTGCCTTTTTAGGCTATGCTACAATCGAAGCACCTGGTTCAAAAAAAAAAAAAGGCATTTTTGCTACATTCTGAAAAAATGGTATTCACCCAGGGTGGCATCTTTAAGCCCACCTCCCACAGAGCTTATTCCAAACAAAAGCAAATTTCAGGGCATTTCAGTGTCCAATCATCTTCTACCTTTAGATCACGATAGGCAGACGTGCCTATCTGACTCTTCAGGTTTAAGAAGATTGAACAGGGGCAGCTGTCATACCCCAAAATTTGCCCTCCTCTATGCATCTTCAATGGCTCAGATAATCGATAATCGACTACGTTGACCTAAAAGTCAACTATAACAAAATATAGTCAAACTTCAAGATTTTTGGTCAACATCAAGTATGTGAGGTCATATCCATCATTTGATCAAAGGTTGATCATGATCCATCAATAGAAACTCAGAAATGAACAAATGCAAAAGGTTCAAATTAGGGTTTCTTTAGGAGAAAGTCAACGCAGCTTTGACTGACCATAACTTTCACATGGAGTATCAAAAATTTCCCAACCAAAGCCTATTTTGAAGGAAATTTGATTCTCTACAACTTTGTCTCTCACAAGCCAAGGCCAGAAATGCTTCATGTGGAAGATATGGTGCAAAAGATTATAGGTCCTCCAAAAAGTCAATAAAAACACCTTTTGAGTCAAAGCTCATAACTTGAGCATAGAAACTTCAATTGAGATAAAACCAAAAGGATCATTTAGAGGACACACTAAGCTTTCTAAATTGACCAAGAACACCTTCATATGATTAAAATTGAGAGATATGCGCATGGTTAAAGTTGAGTGATTTTTGAGATGTGCATGAAACCCTAAGTGTTCAAAACTTGGTTTTCTAACCAATGGGCCTAAAATTTATATTCCAAACACACTCATGGCCCTAATGAGAACCTATAAATCCATTCATTTATTTTTGTAACATTTATTCATATTTATTTGGATTTTATGCAAATAAAAGCTAAGTAAATTAATTAAAATTACAAAACATCTGAATTAATTTTCATGGTCTGGTTATCAATCCTATAAGGGCCCATATAACATCATAAAATAGAAAATTTGTTTGCATGGTCTATGAGGGAGATTTACCAAGTTTAGAAAGAAATCATATAAGTTTCATGTCAAATTTCCTCTATTAGAAAACCTAAAGATCCAAGCCCAAACAAAAACCCTAAAGACATCCACATATATTCTAAAATATTCAGCAAAGAAAGGAGGACGAAATTTGGCAAGGAGAGTTAGGGTTTAGAAGTCCAAGATTATACACAAACTTGAGATTTCCAAATCCTAGTCGGCAGCCATTCTCGATCCTCTACAACCATTTCAGTCCACTACTGGGAGGATAAAGAGTAAGAATGCATCACTGAACCAAGGCCATAACGCTCAGGACGTATAGATCACGTTCTTCATGTGTGTGTATGAGTAAGGTTTCGTTTTCATATGTTCACCTTGTTTCAATGAAAACTAACTGCACTAATATGCTATTGAAGTCATTTAGAACAGGTTGAACGCATCATACGAGGGATTGGGGCCGTGGACCACGTTCTTCCATTATTAGGGCACCAAGGTCCCTCACGTTCGTTCTTGCATCTACAGGCCGTTTCAGACTCTAAGAACGCCACCAATCAACTCGTAACACGTGAATTAATCGTTCTGGGTTGTTTCCATTGTTGTTTGATTCACTTTTTGCAGGTTCCGATTGGTGGTAATGGTTAGTCGCAGGGCCGTGTGAAATCCGCAGGAAAACCCGTGGCAGAATCCGCAATAAATTCCGCAAGAGGATCGAGGAAGATGATGAATAGTAGGCTTGGACCCTTTGACTATTGCGTGGCAGAGGTTGATTCGCGGGTAGAAAATCCAACCATCTCTCTCTCAATTTAACTGGCCGGTCAATGTTCTCCTGGGGCCCACGATTGGTTTTTATTGACTTTCTCCTATGAGTTTTTTTCGTTTCATATATTATTATTTGGAATGATGTAAATAGCAATACACACGTGCAGCCTGGCTGGTAAGAGAGTACTCATGTCACCTTAAGGACCAGGGTTCGATCCCTGGGTCCGTATTATTATTTTGGGTTACCATTTCTTCCATATTCCAGCGCATACACAGAGGAGGAGACTACAATACACTATCAGTTCTCAGCCCTTGGATCTCCAATGACCCAGATCTAACGTACACAAAGCTGAGGGACTATCATGGACATCAAGAAACGCACCACACAGGATTTCTACCCAGGTTTCTCTATATTTATATATTTACTTAAATATTATTATTAGATTAAATTGTTGTTTTAATTAGGTTTAATTCAATTAATTAATTTAATTAGGATTAGAATTAGGATTAGGTATATATTGGGTTTTAGGAATTATATTCTCTCGATTATTCCGATTATTCGACTATTTGCCCGATTAATTAATCTAATTAATTTTAATTATAAAAACCCTGTATAAATATATTATGATATTAGGGTTCGCTCAATCCCATTGGCCAGAGGCCAAAGTATTAGGATTAGGATCTTCCAACCGGCTTAGGTATTTAGCCAAACGATTTAATTTATTATTCGCTTCAATTAAATCAATTGATCGCGGTGGATAATAATCAATTAATTATTTAATTCTTTAATTAAATATAAATTAAAATAACATTATTTCGCTAAATGGTTTTAACCAAAGCTATTGGTTACAATGATTAGCATTTTCCCCTTCATCCAAATTCGTTATTATTTGTAATCGAATCTATCGATTATGAGGGGTAACGATAATTAAAATACGCATATTTGCTATTCGCGATAATCAATCTATCGATTATAGTGGTTAGCAATCCTCCCTTTAATCCGTTAGCCATGGTAATCAAATCTATTGATTATTGCAACTAACGGTAACAAACTAAAAATCAGGGTTGTACGCCCACATCCTAAAACACTTCCCAAACTCAAAATATTCAAAGCACTTCAAATCATACTACGGATTTTCATCCTTATTCAAGACTACGATAGGCCACTAAAAAGCCTTTAATCAATTTCAAACCACAAATTCTAAGGCGTACAATCCTGTCCCCGAACTACGTTGACTCTGATTCTCCCTAAGGAGATACGTAGGCACTTGGCAACAAGGCGAGTCCCCCTCTTCAAAATCTCAATCAGGTCATTAAAATTCTATTTGCCACATTTCTTTACAAATCCTGCCATGCAACCCTAATCTTTGAACATTAGCCTTTAGGAAAGGGCTGAGGGTGCCTAACACCTTCCCTCAGCCTGATTATAATAACTTACCCTCAATCTCTTATCTGTGTAGGGTTTCCTATTCGCCCTTCAGAATAGGTGGCGAATCTCTAAGTTATAATTTTTAGGCAGGTTGCTACACTTAGACACAAGCTAAGACTTTCTTATAGTATCCTGACCACCACGTGATCACTCTAATTACAACTGCTTAGACACAAGCTAAGACTTCCTAGAGTATCTTGATCAACACTTGATCACTCTAGTTCCTTACAACTTAATGTAATCAAATAAGAGTTTTACAATGCTTCTTAAAAGCTATAATCACAACAGTGATATTTCTCTTAACGTTTAAGCTTATTCTCACTAATATATTACAACAGCAATGTAGTGAGCTTTGATGAAGATGAAGTTTCTGAGCTTTGGATTTGAGCAGCGTTTCAGCAAGTTAATTGTTTTGCAAATCGTCAACCTTGCTTCTCATCAGAACTTCATATTTATAGGCGTTTGAGAAGATGACCGTTGAGCGCATTTAATGCTTTGCGTATTCCGTACAGCTTTGCATTTAATGTTTCACGCTTTTGTCAACTACCTCGAGCCTTGTTCACGCTGTGTCTACTGACGTTGCCTTTAATAGCTTCCAACGTTCCTTTTGTCAGTCAGCGTAGCCTGCCACCTGTACTTTCTTCTGATCTGATGTTTGTGAATAAAATATTTGAATATCATCAGAGTCAAACAGCTTGGTGCAAAGCATCTTCTTGTTTTCTGACCTTGAAGTGCTTCTGAGCGTGATACCATGAGAACTTCAGTGCTTCTGCTTCTGATCTCAAGTTCTTCTGATGCTTTCATAGACCCATGTTCTGATTCTGCCTTGACCATCTTCTGATGTCTTGCCAGACCATGTTCTCATGTTGCATGCTGAACCTTCAGAGACAAAGCTTCTGAGCGCTGATTTGTGCATACTCTTTATATATTTCCTGAAAGGGAAATTACAATGTATTAGAGTACCACATTATCTCACACAAAATTCATATCCTTGTTATCATCAAAACTAAGAATATTGATCAGAACAAATCTTGTTCTAACACTATTCACTTTCTAAACCGCAAATCACTCCCTAGATTCACTCTCCCTCATAACTTTCACTCCTTCACTCTTTCACGAAATAACACTCCCTCGTCTCCATCGCGCTATTTCTTGTAATCGATATTTAATCGAAGCATCATACTGTTTATTATAATATGTAATTGGCGCATCAATGTGCATATTACGGTTTGTTCAGATCTTTCTTTTGATCGGCGTCTTAAAGATCACAGAACCGCGTCATTGTGGAAAGATTGCAGAACCGAGGCAACTTTAAGATCAAAGAAACGTTGGAAAGATCGCAGAACCGTATTATCTATAAAATCACAGAAACGCTGGAAAGATCGTAGAACCTTATCACTGTGAAGATTGATGTTTGTTCATCACCGTATCTCGGCGCCAATGCATCTTAATCTCTATCATTTTCTTTCTCTCAGGTACTTCTCGATCTTTTTTTTCCGAATATTTATTTTCCTAATGTAATAATACATGTATTTTGTGCCATACATATTTTAGTATACTAATATTGTAAATTCGTGTAAGTAATATATATTATATCACTTCCACTCTATTCACTTTCTAAACCGCAAATTACTCCTTAGTTTCACTATTTCTCAAAACTTTCACTCCTTCACTCTTTCACAAACTTCCACTCCCTCGTCTGAACCGCGCTATTTCTTGTAATCTATATTTGATCGAAGCATCGTACTGTTTATTATAATCTGTAACCGGCGCATCAACGTGGAGATTACGGTTTGTTCTAATCTTTCTTTTAATCAGCGTCTTGAAGATCACAGAACCGCGTCATTGTGGAAAGATCAAAGAACCGGAGGAACTTGAAGATCAAAGAAACGCTGGAAAGATTGCAGAACCGTATTATCTTGAAAATCAAAGAAGCGTTGGAAAGATCGTGGAACCTTATCACTGTGAAGATATTGCAGTTTGTTCTTCACTGTATCTCGGCACCAACGCATCTTAATCTCTATCATTTACTTTCTCTCGGGTACTTCTCGATCTTTTTTCTTCGAATCTTTATTTTCCTAATGTAATAATACATGTGTTTTGTGCCATACATATTTTAGTATACTAATATTTCAAATTCGTGTAAGTAATATATATTATATCACTTCCACTCTATTCACTTCCTAAACAGCAAATTACTCCCTTGATTCACTCTCCGTCAAAACTTTCACTCCTTCACTCTTTCACGAACTTCCACTCCCTCGTCTGCACCACGCTATTTCTTGTAATCTATATTTAATCAAAGCATCATACTGTTTATTCTAATCTGTAATCGGCGCATCAACGTGCAGATTACGGTTGTTCAAATCTTTCTTTTGATTGGCGTCTTGAACATCACAGAACCACGTCATTATGGAAAGATCGCAGAACCGGAGCAACTTTAAGATCAAAGAAACGCTGGAAAGATTGCAGATCCGTATTATCTAAAACATCAAAGAAATGCTGGAAAGATCGTAGAACCTTATCACTATGAAGATTGATGTTTATTCCTCACCGTATCTCGGCGCCAACGCATCTTAATCTCTATCATTTTCTTTCTCTCAGGTACTTCTCGATCTTTTTTCTTCGAATCTTTATTTTCCTAATGTAATAATACATGTGTTTTGTGCCATACATATTTTAGTATACTAATATTGTAAATTCGTGTAAGTAATATATATTATATCACTTCCACTCTATTCACTTTCTAAACCGCAAATTACTCCCTAGATTCACTATCTCTCAAAACTTTTACTCCTTCACTCTTTATCGAACTTCCACTCCCTCGTCTGCACCGTGCTGTTTCTTGTAATCTATATTTGATCAACTTGAAGATCGCAGAACCGGAGCAACTTGAAGATCAAAGAAACACTTGAAAGATCGCAGTACCGTATTATCTTGAAAATCAAAGAAACGCTAAAAATATCGGAGAACCTTATCACTGTGAAGATTGCAGTTTGTTCATCACCGTATCTCGGCGCCAACGCATCTTAATCTCTATCATTTTATTTCTCTCAGGTACTTCTCGGTCTGTTTTCTTCGAATCTTTATTTTCCTAGTGTAATAATACATGTATTTTGTGCCATACATATTATAGTATACTAATATTGTAAATTCGTGTAAGTAATATATATTATATCACTTCCACTCTATTCACTTTCTAAACCGCAAATTACTCCCTAGTTTCACTATTTCTCAAAACTTTCACTCCTTCACTCTTTCACAAACTTCCACTCCCTCGTCTGAACCGCGCTATTTCTGGTAATCTATACTTGATCGAAGCATCGTACTGTTTATTATAATCTGTAACCGGCGCATCAACGTGCATATTACGGTTTGTTCAGATCTTTCTTTTGATCGGCGTCTTGAAGATCACAGAACCGCGTCATTGTGGAAAGATCAAAGAACCGGAGGAACTTGAAGATCAAAGAAACGCTGGAAAGATTGCAGAACCGTATTATCTTGAAAATCAAAGAAGCGCTGGAAAGATCGTAGAAACTTATCACTGTGAAGATATTGCAGTTTGTTCTTCACTGTATCTCAGCACCAACGCATCTTAATCTCTATCGTTTACTTTCTCTCGGGTACTTCTCGATCTTTTTTCTTCGAATCTTTATTTTCCTAATGTAATAATACATGTGTTTTGTGCCATACATATTTTAGTATACTAATATTTCAAATTCGTGTAAGTAATATATATTATATCACTTCCACTCTATTCACTTTCTAAACAACAAATTACTCCCTTGATTCACTCTCCGTCACAACTTTCACTCCTTCACTCTTTCACGAACATCCACTCCCTCGTCTGCACCACGCTATTTCTTGTAATCTATATTTAATCAAAGCATCATACTGTTTAATCTAATCTGTAATCGGCGCATCAACGTGCAGATTATGGTTGTTCAAATCTTTCTTTTGATTGGCGTCTTGAACATCACAGAACCACGTCATTATGGAAAGATCGCAGAACCGGAGCAACTTTAAGATCAAAGAAACGCTGGAAAGACTGCAGATCCGTATTATCTAAAACATCAAAGAAATGCTGGAAAGATCGTAGAACCTTATCACTGTGAAGATTGATGTTTATTCCTCACCGTATCTCGGCGCCAACGCATCTTAATCTCTATCATTTTCTTTCTCTCAGGTACTTCTCGATCTTTTTTCTTCGAATCTTTATTTTCCTAATGTAATAATACATGTGTTTTGTGCCATACATATTTTAGTATACTAATATTGTAAATTCGTGTAAGTAATATATATTATATCACTTCCACTCTATTTGAAGGATAGAAAAACACTTAGAAAGGGGGGGGGTTTGAATAAGTGTAGTCTAAAAACTTGAACGATAAAAATAAATTGCACAGTTATTTTTATCCTGGTTCGTTGTTAACTAAACTACTCCAGTCCACCCCCACGGAGTGATTTACCTCACCTGAGGATTTAATCCACTAATCGCAACAGATTACAATGGTTTTCCACTTAGTCCGCGACTAAGTCTTCTGAAGTATCCTGATCACAACCTGATCACTCCAGGAACAAATGCTTAGACACAAGCTAAGACTTTCTTATAGTATCTTGACCACCACGTGATCACTCTAATTACAACTGCTTAGACACAAGCTAAGACTTCCTAGAGTATCCTGATCAACACTTGATCACTCTAGTTCCTTACAACTTAATGTAATCAAATAAGAGTTTTACAATGCTTCTTAAAAGCTATAATCACAACAGTGATATTTCTCTTAACGTTTAAGCTTATTCTCACTAATATATTACAACAGCAATGTAGTGAGCTTTGATGAAGATGAAGTTTCTGAGCTTTGGATTTGAGCAGCGTTTCAGCAAGTTAATTGTTTTGCAAATCGTCAACCTTGCTTCTCATCAGAACTTCATATTTATAGGCGTTTGAGAAGATGACCGTTGAGCGCATTTAATGCTTTGCGTATTCCGTACAGCTTTGCATTTAATGTTTCACGCTTTTGTCAACTACCTCGAGCCTTGTTCACGCTGTGTCTACTGACGTTGCCTTTAATAGCTTCCAACGTTCCTTTTGTCAGTCAGCGTAGCCTGCCACCTGTACTTTCTTCTGATCTTATGTTTGTGAATAAAATATTTAAATATCATCAGAGTCAAACAGCTTGGTGCAAAGCATCTTCTTGTCTTCTGACCTTGAAGTGCTTCTGAGCGTGATACCATGAGAATTTCAGTGCTTCTGCTTCTGATCTCAAGTTCTTCTGATGCTTTCATAGACCCATGTTCTGATTCTGCCTTGACCATCTTCTGATGTCTTGCCAGACCATGTTCTGATGTTGCATGCTGAACCTTCTGAGACAAAGCTTCTGAGCGCTGATTTGTGCATACTCTTTATATATTTCCTGAAAGGGAAATTGCAATGTATTAGAGTACCACATTATCTCACACAAAATTCATATCCTTGTTATCATCAAAACTAAGAATATTGATCAGAACAAATCTTGTTCTAACACTATTCACTTTCTAAACCGCAAATCACTCCCTAGATTCACTCTCCCTCATAACTTTCACTCCTTCACTCTTTCACGAACTAACACTCCCTCGTCTGCACCGCGCTATTTCTTGTAATCAATATTTAAGCGAAGCATCATACTGTTTATTCTAATATGTAATTGGCGCATCAACGTGCATATTACGTTTTGTTCAGATCTTTCTTTTGATCGGCGTCTTGAAGATCATAGAACCGCGTCATTGTGGAAAGATTGCAAAACCGAGGCAACTTTAAGATCAAAGAAACCATGGAAAGATCACAGAACCGTATTATCTAGAAAATCAAAGAAACACTGGAAAGATCGTAGAACCTTATCACTGTGAAGATTGATGTTTGTTCATCACCGTATCTCGGCGCCAACGCATCTTAATCTCTATCATTTTCTTTCTCTCAGGTACTTCTCGATCTTTTTTCTCCGAATATTTATTTTCCTAATGTAATAATACATGTATTTTGTGCCATACATATTTTAGTATACTAATATTGTAAATTCGTGTAAGTAATATATATATTATATCACTTCCACTCTATTCACTTTCTAAACCGCAAATTACTCCCTAGTTTCACTATTTCTCAAAACTTTCACTCCTTCACTCTTTCACAAACTTCCACTCCCTCGTCTGAACCGCGCTATTTCTTGTAATCTATATTTGATCGAAGCATCGTACTGTTTATTATAATCTGTAACCGGCGCATCAACGTGGAGATTACGGTTTGTTCTAATCTTTCTTTTAATCAGCGTCTTGAAGATCACAGAACCGCGTCATTGTGGAAAGATCAAAGAACCGGAGGAACTTGAAGATCAAAGAAATGCTGGAAAGATTGCAGAACCGTATTATCTTGAAAATCAAAGAAGCGCTGGAAAGATCGTAGAACCTTATCACTGTGAAGATATTGCCATTTGTTCTTCACTGTATCTCGGCACCAACGCATCTTAATCTCTATCATTTACTTTCTCTCGGGTACTTCTCGATCTTTTTTCTTCGAATCTTTATTTTCCTAATGTAATAATACATGTGTTTTGTGCCATACATATTTTAGTATACTAAAATTTCAAATTCGTGTAAGTAATATATATTATATCACTTCCACTCTATTCACTTTCTAAACAGCAAATTACTCCCTTGATTCACTCTCTGTCAAAACTTTCACTCCTTCACTCTTTCACGAACTTCCACTCCCTCGTCTGCACCACGCTATATCTTGTAATCTATATTTAATCCAAGCATCATACTGTTTATTCTAATCTGTAATCGGCGCATCAACGTGCAGATTACGGTTGTTCAAATCTTTCTTTTGATTGGTGCTTGAACATCACAGAACCACGTCATTATGGAAAGATCGCAGAACCGGAGCAACTTTAAGATCAAAGAAACGCTGGAAAGACTGCAGATCCGTATTATCTAAAACATCAAAGAAATGCTGGAAAGATCGTAGAACCTTATCACTGTGAAGAATGATGTTTATTCCTCACCGTATCTCGGCGCCAACGCATCTTAATCTCTATCATTTTCTTTCTCTCAGGTACTTCTCGATCTTTTTTCTTCGAATCTTTATTTTCCTAATGTAATAATACATGTGTTTTGTGCCATACATATTTTAGTATACTAATATTGTAAATTCGTGTAAGTAGTATATATTATATCACTTACACTCTATTCACTTTCTAAACCGCAAATTACTCCCTAGATTCACTATCTCTCAAAACTTTTACTCCTTCACTCTTTATCGAACTTCCACTCCCTCGTCTGCACCGTGCTGTTTCTTGTAATCTATATTTGATCAACTTGAAGATCGCAGAACCGGAGCAACTTGAAGATCAAAGAAACACTGGAAAGATCGCAGTACCGTATTATCTTGAAAATCAAAGAAACGCTAAAAATATCAGAGAACCTTATCACTGTGAAGATTGCAGTTTGTTCATCACCGTATCTCAGCGCCAACGCATCTTAATCTCTATCATTTTATTTCTCTCGGGTACTTCTCGGTCTGTTTTCTTCGAATCTTTATTTTCCTAATGTAATAATACATGTATTTTGTGCCATACATATTATAGTATACTAATATTGTAAACTCGTGTAAGTAATATATATTATATCACTTCCACTCTATTCACTTTCTAAACCACAAATTACTC